>NW_024673223.1:0-498 GCF_008729295.1 Plectropomus leopardus | reverse complement strand
ACGCCATACTATAGCTAAGGGAAAAAAGGTCAAAATAGTGATCTTTCGAAACGCTGAAATAAGTCACAGAACAGCATGTTCGGGCTGTTTATAGTGTAATCTGTTGAAAAAATGGTCTAAAAAGTCAATAATTTGAATGTTTTAGGCCAAAGTTTAGTATGGACAAAAACGCCATACTAATAGCTCAGGGAAAAATGTTCAAAAAAGTGATCTCTCCAAATACTAAAAAAAGTCAATGAACAGCATGTTCAGGCTGTTCATAGTATAATTTGTTGAAAAAATGGTCTAAAAAGTCAATATTTTGTGTGTTTTAGGCCAAAGTTTAGTATGGACAAAAACGCCATACTATAGCTCAGGGAAAAATGTTCAAAAAAGTGATCTCTGCAAATACTAAAAGAGTCATTGAACAGCATGTTCAGGCTGTTTATAGTATAGCCTGTTGAAAAAATGGTCTAAAAAGTCAATATTTTGAGCGTTTTAGGCCAAAGTTTAGTATGG
>NW_024673222.1:0-1033 GCF_008729295.1 Plectropomus leopardus | reverse complement strand
TTCTACATTTAGTCTATTGGATGCCTGCTGTTTACTGTCTGGCAGCTTGTTGCTACCTTTTTACGAAGTCCTGACCTCACCTGAGCTGTGGGGGTACGCACTTCTACGTACATACTTCTGTATGAGTCTAAACATTGTTTTTGATTTTTTTTTTAAAAAGGTAAATCCTGTATAGTTATGCCGTGAGCAGAAGCTTTAATTCATTTAAGCATGTTCCACACCGCTGTCTATGCTGGTCACGTGAATTTTAAGGACAATGCTGGGCTTCCTATTGGGTGGTTCTGGGGGGGAAATTTCTACAAGGCATTTTTTTTTGAGCAGTGTGTTCAAATATTAAGAAAAGCCAATTTGTCTACACAGAGAACCTGGGGTTTTGGGACCCCTTGCAGTCTGGACCCCTGGCTCATAATCCAGACTCCAGACTTCAGATCAAGGGCCAAGGTTTTGCATCAGTATTGTGGGGACACTTATTAAAAGGCCCTCAATAGCTCTTATGTGTTGCAGCAAGATTTTGGTTGTTCAAAACTTGCACATGCAAAACAAATTCCACAAATCTGTTCTCTGGAGAGTCTGGAATAAGTTGTAATATTTTGGCGGAAATGTCTTAAAATAAGTTGAATTTCATGTTGTTGTTGTTTCATGTGGAGGGACAAAAAAACGCAACTTAGACATATGATTCTTACATTAGTTGCAGTAACATTTAGACATTTAGTTAGAGTAACATTGTTGACATAAATCAAAGTTTTTAAATAATGAAAAAGACACAGACCTTAATATCTTCTGTAGGGTGTGAAGGACAGTTTCCCACATCAGTCCCTCGGTCCATGTAGTTTTCTGGTGAAAGAAATGAAAAAATAATATTTCAAATATACACATTTAACATTTTTTAAAAGTGTGCCCAAAGTGAAGTAAAAAAAGAGCTATTTTTAAATGCCTCCAATAACAATAACAATGCACATAAATTTGTAATAATGTAGCTAAAGCATTCTCAGAGCCGTCTCTTACTAATTTTCCTGCTTTTACAAAATGACGA
>NW_024673221.1:0-359 GCF_008729295.1 Plectropomus leopardus | reverse complement strand
AGGCAAAAATGCCAAAAAATGACATTTCTCAAAAACAGCTAAAAATACTTGAAAAACGCATTAAATAGCGTGCCAAGACACGCCATAGCAAAGAAAGTTGCAAAAATGGCCAAAAACAGCATAATTTGGCATGTTGCAAAACTGACCCAAAAAAGCAAGGCTATAGTAAGGCAAAAACGTCAAAAAATAACATATCTCAAAAACAGCTAAAAATAGTTGAAAACTGCATTAAATACCGTGCCAAGATACGCCATACCAAAGAAAGTTGCAAAAATGGCCAAAAACACCACAAAACTGCAAGTCGAAAAAAATGACCCAAAAAGCAAGGCTATAGTAAGGCAAAAATGCCAAAAAATGAC
>NW_024673220.1:0-311 GCF_008729295.1 Plectropomus leopardus | reverse complement strand
GTAAGGCAAAAATGTCAAAATATGACATGTCCCAAAAACAGGGGAAACCACATTAAAACACTTTAAATAGCCTTCAAAACACATGCCATAGCAAAGAAAGATGCAAAAAGGGACAAAAACACCATCATTTGGCATGTGGAAAAAATGACAGTAAAAGCAAGGCTATAGTAAGGCAAAAATATTAAAATATGACATGTCCCAAAAACAGCTGAAAACCACATTAAACTAGTTTTAAAAGCCTTTCAAGACAAGCTATAGCATAGAAAGACGCACAAAGGGACAAAAACAGCATAATTTGGCATATAAAAAAA
>NW_024673219.1:0-210 GCF_008729295.1 Plectropomus leopardus | reverse complement strand
TAGCATGTCAAAAAAATGACCAAAGAAGCAAGGCTATAGTATGGCAAAAATGTCAAAAAATGACATATCCCCAAAACATCTGAAAACGCTTCAAATCAGCAAAAAAATAGCCTGGTGAGACATGCCATAGCATTAAATAGTAATAAAACAGCCAAAAAAGACATTATGTAGCATGTCAAAAAAATGACCAAAGAAGCAAGGCTATAGTAT
>NW_024673218.1:0-324 GCF_008729295.1 Plectropomus leopardus | reverse complement strand
GAAAACTGCATAAAACTGCATTAAATAGCCTGCCAAGACACGCCATAACATAGAATGATGCACAAAAGGCCAAAAACACCATATTTTGCCATGTCGGAAAAATGATCCAAAAAGCAAGGCTATAGTAAGGCAAAAATGTCAAAAAGTCACATGTCCCAAAAACAGCTGAAAACTTCATAAAACTGCATTAAATAGCCTGCGAAGACACGCCATAGCATAGAATGATGCACAAAAGGCCAAAAACACCATATTTTGGCATGTCGGAAAAATGAACCAAAAAGTAAGGCTATAGTATGGCAAAAATGTCAAAAAGTGACAGGTCCC
>NW_024673217.1:0-368 GCF_008729295.1 Plectropomus leopardus | reverse complement strand
TTTTTTTGCAACTTTCTTTACTATAGCATGTCTTGGCAGGCTACTCTAAGCTGTTTAAAGCTGTTTTCAACAGTTTTTGGGAGATGCCAAATTTGGACATTTTTGCCTTACTATAGTCTTGGATTTTTGGTCATTTTTTCGACATGCCAAATTATGCTGTTTTAGACTTTTTTTTGCAACTTTCTTTGCTATAGCGTGTCTTGGCAGGCTACTCTAAGCTGTTTAAAGCTGTTTTCAACAGTTTTTGGGAGATGCCAAATTTTGACATTTTGCCTTACTATAGTCTTGGATTTTTGGTTATTTTTTTGACATGCCAAATTATGCTGTTTTTGGTTCTTTTTGCAACTTTCTTTGCTATAGCGTGTCTT
>NW_024673216.1:0-216 GCF_008729295.1 Plectropomus leopardus | reverse complement strand
ATGCCATAGCAAAGGATGTTGCAAAAACAGCCAAAAACATCATGATATGGCATGTTGAAAAAATGACAGAAAAAAAGCAAGGCTATAGTATGGCAAAACCGTAAAAAAATGACATTTCCAAAAAACTACTGCAAACCACAGAAAACCTCATGAAATAGCGTGCCGAAACATGCCATAGCAAAGGATGTTGCAAAAACAGCCAAAAACATCATGATA
>NW_024673215.1:0-240 GCF_008729295.1 Plectropomus leopardus | reverse complement strand
AAAATGTGAAAAAATGACATGTCCCAAAAACAGCTTAAAAGAGCATAAAACTGCATCAAATAGCGTGCCTAGACACGCCATGGCAAAGAATGTTGCAAAAAAAAGCCAAAAACATTAAAATATGGCATGTTGAAAAAATGACCCAAAAAGCAAGGCTATAGTAAGGCAAAATATGAAAAAAATGACATGTTCTAAAAACAGCTTAAAAGAGCATAAAACTGCATCAAATAGCGTGCCGAG
>NW_024673214.1:0-718 GCF_008729295.1 Plectropomus leopardus | reverse complement strand
TGCAAAAACAGCCAAAAACAAGGGAATAATGCACGCTGAAAAAATGACCGAAAAAACAAGGCTATAGTATGGCAAAAAATGTCAAAATATGACATGTCTCAGAAACAGCTGAAAACACCTCAAAACAGCATAAAATAGCCTGCTGAGAAATGCCATATCATAGAATGTTGCAAAAACCGCCAAAAACACCATAATAATGAATGTTGAAAAAATGACCGAAACGGCAAGGCTTTAGTATGGCAAAAAATGTGAAAATATGAGATATCCCAAAAACAGTTGAAATCACCGCAAAACAGCATAAAATAACCTGCTGAGAAATGCCATAGCATAGAATGTCGCAAAAACAGCCAAAAACAAGGGAATAATGCACGTTGAAAAAATGACCGAAAAGGCAAGGCTATCGTATGGCAAAAAATGTCAAAATATGACATGTCCCAAAAACAGCTGAAACCACCTCGAAACAGCATAAAATGACGTGCTAAGACATGCCTAGCACAGAATGTTGCAACGAACAATCAAAAACACCATAATAATGACTGTTGAAAAAATGACCGAAAATGCAAGGCTATAGTATGGCAAAAAATGTCAAAATATGACATGTCCGAAAAACAGCTGAAAACACCCAAAACAGCATAAAATAGTGTGCTGAGAAATGCCACAGCACAGAATGCTGCAAAAACAGCCAAAAACAAGAGAATAATGCATGTTGAAAAAATGG
>NW_024673213.1:0-424 GCF_008729295.1 Plectropomus leopardus | reverse complement strand
GCATAAAAATTTGCAAAAACTACCCAAAACACAATAAAATAGCATGTTAAAAAACTGACCAAAACAGCAAGGCGATAGTATGGCAAAAGTTTCGAAATTTGACGTGTGCCAAAAACAGCTAAAAACACCTTAAAACAGCATAAAGTAGCGTGCTGACACATGCCGTAGCATAAAAATTTGCAAAAACTACCCAAAACACAATGATATCGCATGTCAAAAACCTGACAAAAACAGCAAGGCTATAGTATGGCAAAACCTTTCAAATTTGACATGTCCCAAAAACAGCCAAAAACACCTCAAAACAGCACAAAGTAGCGTGCTGACACATGCCGTAGCATTAAAGCGTGCAAATATGGCCCAAAACACAATAATATAGCAGGTCGAAAAAATGACCAAAAGAGCAAGGCTATAGTATGGCAAAAAT
>NW_024673212.1:0-466 GCF_008729295.1 Plectropomus leopardus | reverse complement strand
CACAATATGGCATGTTGAAAAAACGACCAAAAAAGCAAGGCTATAGTATGGCGAAAAATGTCAAAAAATGACATGTCTCACAAAAAACTGAAACCAGCTGAAAACCACATAAAATAGCGTGCCGAGCCATGCCATTGCAAAGAATTTTGCAAAAACGGCAAAAAACACAATAACATGGCATGTTAAAAAAATGACCCAAAAAGCAAGGCTATAGTATGGCAAAAAATGTCAAATAATGACATGTCTCAAAAACAACTGAAAACAGCTGAAAACTGCATAAATTAGCGTGCCGAGACACGCCATGGCAAAGACCATCGCAAAAATGGCAAAAAACGCCATAATATGGCATGTTGAAAAAACGACCCAAGAAGCAAGGCTATAGTATGGCGAAAAGTGAAAAAATGACATGTCTCAAAAACAACTGAAAACAGCTGAAAACCGCATAAAATAGCGTGCCGAGACATGC
>NW_024673211.1:0-1108 GCF_008729295.1 Plectropomus leopardus | reverse complement strand
TTGCAGATGCAAGTGAAAATTGCCAAAAATATTTGCAATTTTATTAGGAGGTAACTTAGGAGGCAACTTGTACCACTGAAAATAAACTCAAATACTCACTTTTGATGTGGAGAAGTGTTTGTCAAATGATGACTTTTGTTTGTGTTTCACCATAACTCTGAACATGGTGAAAAACAGTTTACCCCAACTTATGTGCAGGACATCAAGGCATTGCCTTGTATGGTCTTTAGCAGTCATTTTTATCTATAAATGTGAAATGTTAGTGTTACACATTTTTGACCAGAAACAAGAAGTTTGGTGACGTTATGCTGGGGACTGCTATGACTGGTGAAACTTACACTTAACTACCATTATTGGGCAAATATGATTCAAACTTGCCGAGATGCAAGGCTGCATAGAATTCACAGGGACTGAATGATTTTGCATGAATTGTTGAGATTGCAACATTGCAACATCCAGGATCAGCTGTTTATATATAAATAACATTATATGTACTAATCAGTACTTCAATGTCCATTTTTATGCAGATGATATACATTTATCAGCCCTAGCTTATCTTTAGTCTGCTTTTAACATTTTTCTTTTCCCACTGCTTAATCATGGATGTGAAATTTTAGAAACACAAATGTTCTCCAGTGATCCCTGTACTTTTTACTACACATGACTGTACTCCTGTATTGTAACATTACAGGAACTGAAACTGCTGTGGTACATGAAATTAGCTGAAGATGATGTAATTTTTAATGATTCATTTATTTTCTGTTTTATAGTTTTATACAATGCATCAATACTTACAGATGAATGACACAAAGGAATCTAGTCTGCTCTGTTCAGACATGAGAAAAACGAACATGTTGGAGCAGTTTCTGGGATGTGGGAAACTTGTGTGCACTGCGTTTATCAAATCAAGCAAACAGCCTTGAGGGAAAGTGCTTTGACTTGTTTGGATGTGACGCAGAAAAGATTTATTCCCACACAGATTCAAGAAACTATTACCACTGGTAATGATGTTGGTAGTCTGTCAGTAGGAGTCTTTCATTTGTAGTTATTTAATTTTGTGGGTTTTTTTGTGCTTTTCGTGGTTTTGTTTTGTTTTTGTTTGTTTGTT
>NW_024673210.1:0-204 GCF_008729295.1 Plectropomus leopardus | reverse complement strand
TGTGTGTGTGTGTGTTTGGCTGTGTACTTCTGTGTGTAGTTCCTCGAGTGTGTGTGTTCCTCCTCTGGCTTCATTAATCTCCATTAGAAAACAGAAGTTAGTTAATGTCTCCTTCGCTCGGCTGCAGCAGCGAGACGCCATGAGGCAGCAGCTGCCTGTCACACACACACACACACACACACACACACACACACACACACACAC
>NW_024673209.1:0-296 GCF_008729295.1 Plectropomus leopardus | reverse complement strand
TGACATGTCTCAAAAACAGCTAAAAACAACTGGAAACAGCATAAAATATCCTGCAGAGAAACGCCATGGCATAGTCTTTTGCAAAAACGGCCAAAAACATCAAAATACAGCATGTTGAAAAAATAACCGAAAAGGCAAGGCTATAGTAAGGCAAAAATTTCAAAATATGTCTCAAAAACAGCTAAAAACACCTCAAAACAGCATAAAATATCCTGCAGAGAAACGCCATAGCATAGTCCTTTGCAAAAACGGCCAAAAACATCAAATTACAGCATGTTGAAAAAATGACCAAAAAG
>NW_024673208.1:0-267 GCF_008729295.1 Plectropomus leopardus | reverse complement strand
GGGGGTCCGAAAGCCCATATTTCCAAAACCCCCCCACAAGACTCCCCGAGGGACACGGTCGAATGTCCTTCTCCAAGTCCACAAAACACATGTGGGCTGGTTTGGCAAATTCCTATGCACCCTCAAGGACCCTGCCAAGGGTCCAGAGCTGGTCCACAGTTCCACGACTGGGGCGAAAACCGCATTGCTCCTCCTGAATCCGGTGTTCGACTATCCGGTGGACCCTCCTCTCTAGTACCCCCGAACAGACCTTACCAGGGAGGCTGA
>NW_024673207.1:0-416 GCF_008729295.1 Plectropomus leopardus | reverse complement strand
AATGCATGTTGAAAAAAATGACCAAAAAGGCAAGGCTATAGTATGGCCAAAAATGTGAAAATATGACACATCCCAAAAACAGCTTAAAACAATTCAAAACAGCATAAAATAGTGTGCCAATACTCGCCATAGCATAGAATGTTGCAAAGACGGTCAAAAACACCAAAATAATGCATGTTGAAAAAATGACCCAAAAGGCAAGGCTATAGTATGGCTAAAACTGTGAAAATATGACACGTCACAAAAACAGCTGAAAACAATTCAAAACAGCATAAAATAATGTGCTAACAAACGCCATAGCATAGAGCGTTGCAGACACGGCCAAAAATACCATAATAATTCATGTTGAAAAAAATGACCCAAAAGGCAAGGCTATAGTATGGCTAAAAATGTGAAAATATGACACGTCACAAAAA
>NW_024673206.1:0-500 GCF_008729295.1 Plectropomus leopardus | reverse complement strand
GGAATGGCATTTTTTGACATTTTTGCCATACTATAGCCTTGCATTTTTGGTGAAATTTTCTTGATGCTCTTTAAGGGTGGTATTGGCTTATTTTGCAACACTCTTTGCTATGGCCTGTCTCGGCATGATGTTTTATGTCGTTTAAAATGGTTTTCAGCAGCTTTTTGGGAATGGCATTTTTTGACATTTTTACCATACTATAGCCTTGCATTTTTGGTGAAATTTTCTTTATGCCTTTTCAGGGTGTTATTGGCTGTTTTTGCTACACTCTTTGCTATGGCCTGTTTCGGCATGATGTTTTATGTGGTTTAAAATGTTTTCAGCATTTGTTTGGGAATGGCATTTTTTGACATTTTTGCATACTATAGCCTTGCCTTTTTGGTGGATTTTTGAACATGCTATTTAATTGTGTTTTGATACATTTTTGCAACATCCTTTGCTATGGCGTGTCTCGGCACGCTGTTTCAAGTGATTTAAAGTGGTTTTCAGCAGTTTTTTGG
>NW_024673205.1:0-209 GCF_008729295.1 Plectropomus leopardus | reverse complement strand
AGCAGTTTTTTGAAAATGGCATTTTTGACAGTTTTGCCATACTATAGCCTTGCATCTTTGGTGGATTTTTGGACATGCTATTTCATGTTGTTTTAGGCTGTTTTTTCAACATCCTTTGCTATGGTGTGTCTCGGCACGCTATTTTATGTAGTTTAAAGTGTTTTTTAGCAGTTTTTTGAAAATGGCATTTTTGACATTTTTGCCATACT
>NW_024673204.1:0-307 GCF_008729295.1 Plectropomus leopardus | reverse complement strand
AAAATACACTGTGGAAACTAAATAGTTACATTCAGACTGTTCAGGTCCAAAAATGCTCCATTGAAACCCATTCAAACTGACATTTTTGATCCCACAGCCATCAGAGCAGAAGAACAGGACTTGTATTATTTCTGGGTGTCATTCTGGGCTTTTGACTCTGAATTTGTCATTTTGACTATTTTCTACCTGATGAGGTCATTTTGACCATATTTGGCATATGGAGGAAATACATGCTATTTCCACCATGGTCACAATGAATGTTGCTGCAAATCATTGACATATCCCAGACTGCGATCATCAAAAAAAA
>NW_024673203.1:0-215 GCF_008729295.1 Plectropomus leopardus | reverse complement strand
AACAAAAAAGGCAAGGCTATAGTATGGCAAAAATGGCAAAATATGACACACCCTAATAACAATTAAAAACACCTCAAAACAGCTTTAAATAGCCTGACGAAACATGTCATAGCAAAGAAAGTTGCAAAAACGGCCCAAAACACAATAAAAATGCATGTTGAAAAATTGACCAAAAAGGCAAGGCTATAGTATGGCAAAAATGTCAAAATATGACA
>NW_024673202.1:0-290 GCF_008729295.1 Plectropomus leopardus | reverse complement strand
AAACAGCATAAAATAGCGTGCCAAGACACACCACAGCAAAGAATTTTTCAAAAAGGGCCAAAAACACCAAAATAATGCATGTTGAAAAACTGACCCAAAAGGCAAGGCTATAGTATGGCAAAAATGTCAAAATATGACATGTTCCAAAAGCAGCTGAGACCACCTCAAAACAGCATAAAATAGCGTGTCAAGACACGCCACAGCATCGAATTTTGCAAAAAGGGCCAAAAACACCAAAATAATGCATGTTGAAGAAATGACCAAAAAGGCAAGGCTATAGTATGGCAAAA
>NW_024673201.1:0-520 GCF_008729295.1 Plectropomus leopardus | reverse complement strand
GGCTATAGTATGGCAAAAATGTCAAAATATGACATCCCAAAAAGAGCAGAAATCACCTCAAAACAGCATAAAACAGTATGCCAAGACACGCTCTAGCTAGGAAAGTTGCAAAAACTTCCAAAAACAGCATAATAATGCATGTCAAAAAAATGAGCGAAAAGGCAAGGCTATAGTATGGCAAAAATGTCAAAATATGACATGTCCCAAAAAAAGCTGACAACACCTCAAAACCGCATGAAATAGCATGCCAAGACACACCATAGTAAAGAGTGTTGTAAAAATTGCCAAAAACAGCATAATAATGCATGTCAAAAAAATGAGCGAAAAGGCAAGGCTATAGTATGGCAAAAAAATGTCAAAATATGACATGTCCCAAAAGAAGCTGAAAACACCTCAAAACAGCATAAAATAGCATGCCAAGACATGCCATAGCAAAGAATGATGCAAAAATTGCCAAAAACAGCATAATAATGCATGTCAAAAAAATGAGCGAAAAGGCAAGGCTATAGTATGGCAAAAA
>NW_024673200.1:0-1179 GCF_008729295.1 Plectropomus leopardus | reverse complement strand
TCCTCTCAGGTCCACACTATGCAGAGCTGGAAGGAGTCCATCTCAACGAACTGACAGTGAGTGAAGAACACTGTGAAGAGGAGCCTCAGTACTCTCAGTTCGTCTGCACCGTCTCCTCCACCCCATTAGAGCTGATGAGGCCCCGATCACACAGAGCCAGAACCTCCACGCCTGAAACCACCTGATCACCACACAGGCCTTTAGCTCCTGACTTACTGCTGCATTTATCATCATGAAACATACTTCACTCTAAGTCAACAGAAACAAAATTTAAGTAACAATCTTTCTTAGTTTGTCTTTCCACTGTTTCAATAATTAATAAATCTGGACTGATTGATATTAACCCTTCATTCTCCCAGTTTGAAGTGAAAACATGTTGGCTCTATACACACGAAAATGACTTTATTTAAATGGAGTCTGGTGTGTTTGAGGATGTTGGGGCTGTTTCTGCTTAAACCAAAAGGATCTTACTCTGTAACAAAAAGGTCTGTCGCATTAGGGATTCTTTCCATAATGTTGTCAGAATAACAGTCTGAGCCTGTCAGTGGCAACAAAAAGAAAAAACTCTTGGTGGCAGTTGACGGGGTACAGTGGTTTAGACTGCAGCCTGTTTTGTCACTGCAATACTGGACCAATTTCCAGAACTGTTGTTCCCATCAGTGACTTAGACACTAAGACATGTAAAAATAGGGTCCAGAGTTACCATTTAAATACATGAAAAACCAAAACAATGAGCCAAAAGAGGCTAAAATGTTCGTAGAGCTGAGGGGAGCTGCAGAGTTGGTGAGAACTCTCAGTGAGTTTGTCATTATGAGCGATTTCTTTCACACTGCACATTGACATTTAAACTGTTGTTCATTTGAAAATTTTAGTTCAGCTTTAACCCTTTGAGACCTGAGAAAATTAGTGATATGTTTTAAAAATATGGAGAGAAGGCAAGAAGCAACTTAATGAAACGCTGCCCAAAAATGAGCAAGAAATTAGTTAAAAGTTCCAAAAAATAACCTGAAAATAAGAACACAAATAAAGAAAAGTGAAAAACAAAAACAAACAAGAATGACTCAAAAAATAAAAATGGAAAAACATGGACAAAAAAAAAAAAGTAAACCAACAAGAAAAAAAATCTGAAAAAAAAAAAGTTTATTATTTATTTTAATATACAAAAAAGAGAGGGTTACA
>NW_024673199.1:0-381 GCF_008729295.1 Plectropomus leopardus | reverse complement strand
CAAAAATGTCAAAATTTGACATGTCCCAAAAACAGCTGAAAACACTTTAAAACAGCACAAAATAGCGTGCTGAGACACGGCATAGCAATTAAATGTGCAAAAATGGTCAAAAACACCATAATTTGGCATGTCGAAAAATATGACCAAAAAAGCAAGGCTATAGTATGGCAAAAATGTCAAAATTTGACATGTCCCAAAACAGTTGAAAACACTGTAAAACAGCATAAAATAGCGTGCTGAGACACGCCATAGCAGTTAAATGTGCAAATATTTTGAAAAACACCATCATTTGGCATGTCGAAAAATATGACCAAAAAAGCAAGGCTATAGTATGGCAAAAATGTCAAAATTTGACATGTCCCAAAAACAGCTGAAAACACT
>NW_024673198.1:0-241 GCF_008729295.1 Plectropomus leopardus | reverse complement strand
TTCCAAGTGTTTTTAGGACATTTGAAATTTTGACATTTTTCACCAAACATGCAATACTATAGTATGGCTTTTTCGCTTATTTTTTCAATATGCAATATTCTGGTGTTTTTGGATGTTTTTGCAAAATATTTTGCCATGGCATGTCTCAGCACACTCTTTTATTTGTATTCCAAGTGTTTTAAGGACACTTGAGATTTTGACATTTTTCACCAAAAATGCAATACTATAGTATGGCTTTTTC
>NW_024673197.1:0-264 GCF_008729295.1 Plectropomus leopardus | reverse complement strand
CAAGGCTATAGTATGGCAAAAATGTCAAAATATGACATGTCTTAAAAACAGCTGAAAGCACCTCAAAACAGCATAAAATCGCGTGCCAAGACACGCCATAGCTTTGAACTATAAAAAAATGATCAAAATCAACATAACTATGTTGAGTGCACGGTGAAAAAATGAACCACAACACCAAGGCTACAGTATGGCAAAAATGTCAAAATATTACATGTCTTAAAAACAGCTGAAAACACCTCAAAACAGCATAAAATAGCATGCCAA
>NW_024673195.1:0-370 GCF_008729295.1 Plectropomus leopardus | reverse complement strand
AAGAAGGAGGGAGGAAGAGGAGGAGAAGATGGGAGGGAAAAAAAGAGGAGAGAGAAAAGAGAGGGGAAGAGAAGAAAAAGCCTGTTAATAAGGAATGCATTGATTTGACATAGAGAGGCGATCAAACCCCCAATGGCACGCTCTGTGTGCGTGTGTGTGTGTGTGTGTGCGTGTGTGTGTGTGTGGTTTAGCTCAATTGCGTATCTCTCCCAGCTCTGTGTGTGTTTGTGTGTATGAGAATGTGCACTTCTTCATTGATTGTGTGAGTGTAATGGATGTGGGAATGTGTGTATCAATTTCTTTTCTGTGTAGTGTGTACCTGAGTGTGTGTGTGTGTGTGTGTGTGTGTGTGTGTGTGTGTGTGTGTGTG
>NW_024673194.1:0-402 GCF_008729295.1 Plectropomus leopardus | reverse complement strand
TGTGTGTGTGTGTGTGTGTGTGTGTGTGTGTGTGATGTACAGCTTGGTGGACAGATGTGTAAAACAACAGTGAGTGGAAGACAGCAGGGACAAGACAGGCAGCGCTACCTGACACAACTGTGAACTGCAAAAGACACCTGGAGCTGCCTATCTCACACACACTGGCACACACATACACACACATATGCACAAACAAACACACACATATGCACAAACAAACACACACACACAAAAGCTCCTCAATGATCCCTTAACGAAGGAACCTCATTTGTTTCACCATGGAGACGGAGAAGGTGGAAAAAGACACTTGGCCCTTAGGGGATGCTCATGTGTACGAAACAAGGCAACCTTGCCCCACACACACACACACACACACACACACACACACACACACACACACAC
>NW_024673193.1:0-281 GCF_008729295.1 Plectropomus leopardus | reverse complement strand
GGCTGATCTGCCTGCCCCACATTATTATCGGACAGTGTGAGGGGGGGCACTTGAGTGCGGCAGGGGGAGGGGGTCGAGTGTGTGTGCTTGTGTGTGTGTGTGCGTGTGTCCAAGTGCCAAGAGACATCAGGGTTTGTTAGGTGTGCTGCTTGATGTGATTCCCTGACCTTGGAAGTGTTACCAAGGTCCACAGCTTGTCACCACACATCTGCCACTGCTGTGCTGTCTGTCTGCGTGTGTGTGTGTGTGTGTGTGTGTGTGTGTGTGTGTGTGTGTGTGTG
>NW_024673192.1:0-407 GCF_008729295.1 Plectropomus leopardus | reverse complement strand
AAGTCCAAATTTGAGATTTTTCGCCATACTATACTATGCGGTTTTTGGCCATTTTTTCAACATGCTAAATTATGACTTTTAAAGCTTTTCTGGGCCCTTTTTTCAACATGCTATGCTGTGGCGCGTCTCTACAGTTCATAATAAGTGGTTTTTAGGCATTTTTTGGACAGGTCCAAATCTGAGATTTTTCGCCATACTATTCTATGCGGTTTTAGGCAACTTTTTTAACATGCTAAATTCTGACTTTCGGGGCTTTTCTGGGCCCTTTTTTCAACATGCTATACCATGGCGCATATCTACAGCCTATAATAAGTGGTTTTTAAACATTTTTTGGACAGGTCAAAATTTGAGATTTTTCGCCATACTATACTATGCGGTTTTTGGCCATTTTTTCAACATGCTAAATT
>NW_024673191.1:0-450 GCF_008729295.1 Plectropomus leopardus | reverse complement strand
TTTTTCGCCATACTATACTATTGCCTTGGTGGCCATTTTTTTGACATGCTAAAATTTAATGTTTTTGGTGGTTTTTTGGCCTTTATTCCCACGGTGTATACAATTACGCATCTCTACGAGCTATTCTATGTCGCTTTTGACCATTTTTAGCAGCGGTCAAATTTGGACTTTTTTCGCCATACTATACTATTGCCTTTTTGGCAATTTTTCTGACATGCTAAAATATCAGGTTTTTGGCGTTCTTTGGCCACGATTCCCACTTTGTATACAATTATGCGTGTCAACAAGCTATTCTATGTCGCTTTTGACCATTTTTAGGAGCAGTCAAATTTTGACTTTTTTCGCCATACTATACTATTGCCTTTTTGGCCATTTTTCTGACATGCTAAAATATCAGGTTTTTGGCGTTTTTTGGCCACGATTCCCACTTTGTATACAATTATGCGTGTC
>NW_024673190.1:0-326 GCF_008729295.1 Plectropomus leopardus | reverse complement strand
AATAAGTGGTTTTCAGCCATTTTTTAGACATGTCAAAATTTGAGATTCTTTGCCTTACTATACTATGCGATTTTCTGTAATTTTTTCAATGTGAGATATTATGACTTTTTTGCCTTTTCTTGGCCGTTTTTTCAACATGCTATACTATGGCGCGTCTCTATGAGCTATAATAAGTGGTTTTCAGCCATTTCTTAGACATGTCAAAATTTGAGATTTTTTGCCTTACTATACTATGCGAATTTCGGACATTATTTCACCATGCGATAATATGACTTTTTGGCCTTTTGTTGGCCCTTTTTTCAACATGCTATGTTATGGCGTGTCTC
>NW_024673189.1:0-1512 GCF_008729295.1 Plectropomus leopardus | reverse complement strand
GCAACAAGACCATCAGCACGTACACGCCACAGGGATGTGTGGTCTCCGAATAACTCTTCTCCCTCTACACCAATGACTGCACCTCAGAAGACCCGTCTGTTAAACTCCTGAAACTTGCAGATGATATAATGGTCATTAGCCTTAACTTGAACAGTGACGAGTTTACATACAGACAAGAGGTTAAATAGCTGGTGCTGGTGGAGCTGAACGCTCTAAAATATGTGAAGGTTAAAGTAGACTTCAGGATGAGAAACACCAAAACTGCACACTATTACCATTTTGAACATCACTCTGCTGTACCTCATCAGTTTTTGGGGATCCACTTTCTTCCAGGAGCTAAAATGGACTTTCAGCATAAGCTTAACCTTTTACACTCCCTGTCCAAGGTGGTAATGTTATGCTGTTTTTCCGTATCACTGTTCTGTATAGAGGGTGCTGTCATAGAGTCGAGAGAGAGTTGTCTGTCTTTAATCTGGCAGCAGAGGTAGTGCCAAATCGATGTCTGTGTAAAAGATGAGATAAGATAAAATAAGATAATCCTCTATTAGTCCCACAATGGGGAAATTTACATTGTTACGGCAGCTAGGAGGTACAGGATAATCAGCAAAAGAACAATATAAATTGTAAAAAAAAAATTAAAAATCTAAAAAATATTTTTTTAAAAAAGGTGCCAAGTATAATAAAAGGAGGTGCAAAATAGTATCATAGCATTAAGAAGGGACAGCCAACAGGATGTGACGGGTGTGACGTTGTGTGTGACCCATTGCTGGGTGACTTTAAAAGCAGCTAGCAGCTAACTCAAAGAAGAAAAAAACAGCAACCAAAAATGTCTTCTAACTGGAAGACAGTGAGGTAAGATTGGATTAGATGAGATACATTTTATTGTCCCCAGAGGTGAAATTTGTAGAATTAAGGGTATTTCGCAGACGGCAATGGACAGTCAGGAATTCAGAAAGAACTATTTTTGAAATCCATTATTATCTATCTATTCTAAACCCCTATTTGTCCGGCTTTGTTGTCTTTGTTGCTAGCTGTTATGTCTATGTGAGTATATAAGAGCAATGCAAACATGTGGAGTCAAATTCCTTGTACGTGCTCGCATACATGGCCAACAAAGGTGATTCTGATCCTGATATTGCCGATCGATGAATCACCCGCAGTAACACATCCAGCACAGCTGGACCATGTAATTTTCCTCAAAGCCACAAATACACAAACACATGTGTACATAGATTTTGAAGTTACATAGCCCCTGACTGAGTCTATATATACTGTAATAGATGGATGTCATCTTGACAGGCTTCCTCGCTCACCAGTCAATGCACCACATGCAAAAAGTCCTGCTGTGATACTATTAATGTATGTGAGGAAATCCTGGAGGATGGAATTCCAAGATTAAGGGCATCTGAAGGGCAACTTTATCCCAGTAGGTTAGAACACAACCTATGAATTACTTATGGTGTTGTTGCAACCGACATGCCCACACTCAACAGTCTCATGCTTAACCCATCA
>NW_024673188.1:0-445 GCF_008729295.1 Plectropomus leopardus | reverse complement strand
CCACAAACAGGATCCTGGCATAGGATCCTGGGGAGTCCAGGTGCTGGAGGATGAAATGCAAGGCCACGTTAACTGCATCATCTACAGACCTGTTGGCTCTGTAGGCAAACTGTAGGGGGTCCAGGTGTGAGTCAGTAATGTCTTTGATGTGTGGAAGCATGAGGCGCTCAAATGACTTCATAACCACAAAGGTCAAGGCGACGGGTCTGTAGTCATTGAGACCTGTTGTCCTCAGCTTCTTGGGAACAGGGATGATTGTGGAGGCCTTGAAGCAGGCCGGTACGTGGCAGGTCTCCAGTGAGGTGTTGAAAATGTCTGTGAACACTGGAGACAGCTGATCAGCACAGTGTTTCAGGGTGGATGGAGAGACAGAGTCCGGCCCACTTGCTTTGCGGGGGTTCTGCCTCTTGAACAGTCTGTTGACATCCTTCTCCTGGATGGAGAA
>NW_024673187.1:0-302 GCF_008729295.1 Plectropomus leopardus | reverse complement strand
CTGACGGGCCTGAGTGGTAATTTAGATTTGGTGATTCAATAAACAGCGTCCATAGATGTTGTGTTTAGAGTGCAGATAGAAATGAAAAGTCCCCTGGTGGTGCACTTCAGCCTCTTGTGGTCAAAATGAGTATTACAAAAACAAACACTTAAAAAATGAGCTAAAAAAGATTAAAAAAAAACAAAACACGGACTTTAATTATTTTTTTATTTTAATTGTTTTAATTCAGTGTTGAGCTTTTCAAAATCAGGCTATAATTGAAACGGGTGGTGGTAGGACCCAGATGCAGTACAACAATAGGC
>NW_024673186.1:0-419 GCF_008729295.1 Plectropomus leopardus | reverse complement strand
GGATCTTTTTTGCTTTTGTTGCCTTTTCCGAACCATCGCAGCCCAGAACTGCAGTTCCTCTCGTCGCCTTGTGAGGCGATTTTTTGCCGTTTTTTAAAATTTTTTAATCTATTTTTTTAAATCCTGCTCTGGATGCTCAGCTGGTTGACATTAAAGTGCGCTTGGTAACGATTAAGCTGTTTGACAGCAGCAAGGTGTTTGGTGGTTTCGCTTTGGGTAAACCGCGTCGTGACGCGGCGACGATTACTGTGCATTTTTCCTGCTGAGTCGGGACTTTTTCATCTGGTTCTCTTTAAGTCTAATCACAGATTAATTCAGGTTTTATTTGCACGGATTACGGTCAATTCGATGAGCTTTCATTTCCTCTCAGGACCTCGGGGACCCAAAGGTGGTGCTGGCGTGAATGTGTGTGTGTGTGT
>NW_024673185.1:0-226 GCF_008729295.1 Plectropomus leopardus | reverse complement strand
GCGTTCTCAAGTGATGCACCCGTCTGCGTATCATGCTGCCGCAGCAGGTGCGAATGGTTCTGTCCAGCTTGTATCATCATATTTTATCACTTCAGAGTGAGAACGAGCTGCAACAACTTCATCCCCGATACTGCGACTGTACGTTTCATTCAGAACAGCGAGGCAGTATAACAGCATAACATTACTCTGTGTGTGTGTGTGTGTGTGTGTGTGTGTGTGTGTGTGT
>NW_024673184.1:0-208 GCF_008729295.1 Plectropomus leopardus | reverse complement strand
CACACACACACACACACACACACACACACACACACACACCAGGTCAGGATTTGTGATCATAATAACTTGATGTCATTATTTTGTCTTTAAATGTGACAGTTGGACGTCTGTGACGTCGTCAGCAGTAAGACAGACAGTGTCTGTAGGTCCCACCAGGACCTGGACCTGGACCTGGACCTGGACCTGGACCAAGACCAGGTCCAGGTCC
>NW_024673183.1:0-270 GCF_008729295.1 Plectropomus leopardus | reverse complement strand
GGAGTCAACAACCAGTCCAATCTTAGCGACATGAGGTGTCGGACCACTTTCTACACGGCACTGGGACGCCTGCTAATGGTCGACCTGGGTAACTACACACACACACACACACACACACACAAACACACAGCAGCTGTTCAGTTAACCTTTATTATACAATAACTTAATTGAACTGATCAGATTTTGATGGTTATAGAAAATCAAAAATACATGTAACAGTCCTGTCGTGTGTGTGTGTGTGTGTGTGTGTGTGTGTGTGTGTGTGTGTGT
>NW_024673182.1:0-224 GCF_008729295.1 Plectropomus leopardus | reverse complement strand
CACACACACACACACACACACACACACACACACACACAGGCACATTGCATGCATTATCAGCACAAGTGAGACATCTGTATGCAAATGTCATTATGTTGGTGGGGAGGGGGCTCGGGGGTGGGCCGGCTGTGAGTGATGTTATGGTGGTGAAGGAGGGACTGAAGAAGGTCGGGCTCCAAAGGAGTGTGTGTGTCAAGAGCTGGTGCATATATGTATGGTATCCA
>NW_024673181.1:0-273 GCF_008729295.1 Plectropomus leopardus | reverse complement strand
GTGTGTGTGTGTGTGTGTGTGTGTGTGTGTGTGTGTGTGTATAAAGGTGAGTGGCGAGGAAGCTCTGAAGAAGGCCACTCTGAGGTCTCTGGGTCTGACTGGAGGAAGTGCCATTGTCAGGTAGGCTGCTTGTGTACAAACAGCACACTGTGCATAAAACAATGTTCAGGGTTCTCGTGGTCATGGATAAACCTACAGAAGTCATAAATTTGGAAAGAATCATTGAATGTTTTGGGAAAGTCATAGAAGTTTTTTGTTTTGTGAATTTTTTTC
>NW_024673180.1:0-269 GCF_008729295.1 Plectropomus leopardus | reverse complement strand
CACACACACACACACACACACACACACACACACACACACAGAAATAAGTATGACCTAGAAAAACATGAAAATGTTCTGGCAGCATGTACTGATGTAAAAATGACAAATGAGGTGGTGGCAGAGAACGCCATGACGTCAAGCACATAGGAAATTCCTCCGCCGAATACAGGGGTTGATGGGAAGGTGAAGTGGAGAGGAGTGAAATCAGCAATGTTCCCAAAAAGTCAAGTCAAGTCAAGTCAGTTTTATTTATATAGCCCATTATCACA
>NW_024673179.1:0-323 GCF_008729295.1 Plectropomus leopardus | reverse complement strand
AAATGCTGGTAACAGGCCCTTTTCAACAAAAGACATGTAAAGTCAAAATCTGCTCATAATCCTCACTGTATGACATTTATTGACAAAAAAAAAAACACCTTTTCTATCATATTAATCCATTTTCACATATTTCTTGCATAGAGATGTGTTTCTCAGTCACTGTCGGCAAAAGAGGCAGCTTTGATGAAAAATGCACTCAAAATACTCTTTCGGCACTTAGAGCCCTGAAATGCTGGTAAAAGGCCCTTTTCAGCAAAAGACATGTAAAGTCAAAATCTGCTCATAATCCTCACTGTATGACAGTTATTGACCATAAAACACCT
>NW_024673178.1:0-1090 GCF_008729295.1 Plectropomus leopardus | reverse complement strand
CATTGTTATGTGAAACAAATATTGTTTTTCTGAATGAAATAAACACATTTTCAACATCAACTTTTATTTTGTTTTCCTTGGTGAATAGCAGTAGATAATATGCACAGTTCTGGATCTAATGAAAATTTAGGTTAACACTTCATAGTACTGTGTTACATTTCTAATTGTCAAGAGATGAGTAAGGAATTGGGCTTTACTTGATGTGAACTGGGACATTCCTGGGACATCCAGGACCACCCTTTCGGTAATTTTGTGACCATCAAATATCAGAATTTTCCAACATTCAGACTGATTCAAAGTCACTATATAAACTATTACATGTTAAAACAGCCTTACTGGTTTACAATTACATAACTTCTTGATGTATTTATTTTTTCAAAGGTGACAAGATGTTCACTGTGGTGGATGCAGTGTAGAACGTGTCGAGGTGTCCTGAAAATAAGCATCTGATGACAGTGAGGTTGATTTTAAGTTCATGGCCTGCAGTATACAAAATCACAATTGTATTTCTTGAAAATGCATCGCAGTTGAGATATCAATCAAAAGAATTATGTGAGTGTTATTGATACTTGCACCTGAAATCTGATCGTTTCGAGATCATTAAGAGTTGTAAGCTTGAGGCCTACAATTGTACAGAAATTCTACATGTGGCATTTAATATGTTACTGCTTTTATCTAGTGGGTGAAGTGGTTCTGCTTAGATGTAGTTTTAATACAATGGTTAATGCATCCATTCCAGCAGTTACACATGAAACCAAATGGTTGTAAGTGTCATTTCTGTGGTAAAAACCCACCTTATTTCCTGTAGCAGCCACAGAACACTCTTAGCAAAATCTTCCAACTTGAGCACACACCGACAAGCTTGCCTAAACATGCAGACTAAAGGCACAGTATATACTGCACTCTAACACATTTCATTTGAACCGATGCTTAAACAGATAGATAGATTGATAAAATGATAGATAAGATTTGATCCTCCTCCCTTAATCCCTTAAGAAAGATAAATAGGGGCTAGGAATGAACAAAGAGCAACATTTTTGCCAACCTTTATATAGATAAGGTATTATAAAGGAAAAACCCTTTTCCAGCT
>NW_024673177.1:0-416 GCF_008729295.1 Plectropomus leopardus | reverse complement strand
TACCCTCCAAAGACTTCATCCGAATCACTTTGAGTATGATCTTTTACTATCTGCTACTATCTTTTACTATCATTAATTTCTGCAATTAACTCTTCTGGAGGAATTCTCTGTAAAAGGAAAGAGATCGATCAAAAAGGTGATTGAGAAGAAAGTAGACGAAGAAAAGGAGAAGAATTGAGAACCTGGAACTTGCTTTGCTGATCTTCAATTTATCAGTTTATCCTCTTTTTCTACAATGAACTGTCAATGTACTGAATTTGACCACTTGCATACTATTAGTTTTTTTTTCATCTGTTTTGCTTCAAGATCACAAGTCCTTGATGCCACTGTGGGGAAAATACAAGATAATCAGACTTTACTGTTTTACTTTGTTGCTTTGATTCAAAGCACATTGAGGTGTCTTTTTTTCTAAACTG
>NW_024673176.1:0-207 GCF_008729295.1 Plectropomus leopardus | reverse complement strand
TGTTAGTTTCAGCTTTAATCAGACTTTCGATTAATTATTTAGAAACACCAGGACGCATCGCTCCGTGTCTCATCCGGCCGCTCGCGCTGAGCTCTCATTATTATTACCAGGGGCAGATGTAATGTTTTGGGGGTCCGGGGCCACAAGCACATGAGCTTATTGCCCAGCAAAAGAGGGATGTGAAACCTGCATAGCAGCAATATGTCT
>NW_024673175.1:0-346 GCF_008729295.1 Plectropomus leopardus | reverse complement strand
TTTTTTTGCGATAATTTTATTTGGCTTAAAATGCTCAAAATATTGACTTTTTGGACCGTTTTTTCAGCAGGCTATACTATTAACTGCCTCGTCTTGCAGTACTATGACTTATTTTAACATCTGGAGCGATGACTTTTTTTGACCATTTTTCCCTGAGCTATAGTATGGCTTTTTTTGCGATAATTAATTTTTGCCAAAAATGCTCAAAATATTGACTTTTTGGACCGTTTTTTCAGCAGTCTATACTATAACCAGCCTCATCGTGCTGTTATATGACTTATTTTAATATTTGGAGCAATCACTTTTTTGACCATTTTTCCCTGAGCTATAGTATGGCTTTTTTTGC
>NW_024673174.1:0-295 GCF_008729295.1 Plectropomus leopardus | reverse complement strand
AGAATACAATCAATACAATTCAAAAACAGGCAATGAAACACAAGAAACAAGAGGAAGAGCAAGAGCAAGTGGCCCAAAGTTAGGAACAGTCAAATTCGTAGTATGTCGAAAAAAGTCAAAATTTTACTGCCGCTAAAAATAGCTGAAAACCACATAGAATTGTCTGTAGAGAGACGTCATAGTGTACAGAGTGGGAATGAAGGCCAAAAATGCCCAAAAACCTTTTAATTTAGCATGTAAAAAAAATGGCCAACAAGGCAATAGTATAGTATGTCGAAAAAAGTCCAAATTTGAC
>NW_024673173.1:0-209 GCF_008729295.1 Plectropomus leopardus | reverse complement strand
GATATGTTATGGCGCATTTATATGAGCTATAATAAGCAGTTTCCAGGCATTTTTGGGACATGACAAAATTTGAGATTTTTGCCATACTATAGTATGTGATTTTTCGTCATCTTTTCAACATGATAAATTATCACTTTTGGGACTTTTTTTGGCCCTGTTTTCAACATGATATGCTTTGGTGCATCTATATGAGCTATAATAAGCAGTTT
>NW_024673172.1:0-289 GCF_008729295.1 Plectropomus leopardus | reverse complement strand
TTCTTATAAGACGTCATTTTAGTTCAACTGCCCGCCCTTCTCTTAAGCTGAGGTGTTACTTAACCTTTTCCTGTCTGGCTGTGTACCAAGAAAAGTAACAGAAAGTGTTCAGTGCCCCGGGCTCCACAACAGGCTTTTGTTACCCATGATTCTTAGCTGCAAGAGGTGATTTGACAGCTATCGGCCCCAGACACGCACACAGAAGAAAGTGCCCAAAAAAATGCACATCCACACACACCCAGAGGCAAACACACACACACACACACACACACACACACACACACACACA
>NW_024673171.1:0-430 GCF_008729295.1 Plectropomus leopardus | reverse complement strand
TCTCTAACATTTCTTTTGTTTGTTTCTCAAGCATTTTCTAAGGTCACACAGGGAGACTCAAGACCCCCACCCGATAAATAAAGAACAGTCCCTTCAGTCTATTCTTTCTTTTTTGTTTTAAAAAACACAAAAAAACAAAAACAGGAAAGTAAAATAGTAACTGTTCAGTTTTTCAACCGACTGCAGAAAACCACACTTCAAAATTTCAAAATAAAAGCTCTGTGCTGCAAATTCACTGTACTTCAAAATAAAGTTTGATTTACACAAACTTGACGCGGTCATCATCAGAATGAACCCACGACCCGCTTTGGACCGCGACCCACCAGTTGGAAACCACTGCTTCAGATGTCGATTTAATGAGCTGAGGTTAAATTTGGAAATCTCAAACACACACACACACACACACACACACACACACACACACACACAC
>NW_024673170.1:0-328 GCF_008729295.1 Plectropomus leopardus | reverse complement strand
AGGTGATACTGAGCGTGTCGTCACAAACAGAAAAGATGTCGTGTTTAATTAGGGTTTAAGATTGAGATAAATTGAGACTAAATACTCAAACACAATATCTGTCTTTGTCTTTTATTCCAAAGGATTATTTATTGCTTGCAAAAAAGAGCCTTTATGTTCTCCTGGAGGAAGATGAACATGAGACTGAAGAGAAATCGCATTGCAGCTTCTGGGTGAATATCATACTTTGTTACAAACAGGTGTGTGTTTATCGACAAGAAAACACACACAGACACACACACACACACACACACACACATTGGCTAGAACAGCAGTGACTCATCTCATC
>NW_024673168.1:0-300 GCF_008729295.1 Plectropomus leopardus | reverse complement strand
GTTGCTCAGGTCTCAAAAGGTTAAAATGCCAAACTTTACAGCAGAAAAATGTTTACAGCCTGGTGCAAACAAAAAAAAGAAAAGGTTTGGTCTGTATAGCTAATTTCAGCATTATCATCATGACAGCTGGTATATTCATGTTACATATTAAGGTTTAAAGTTACACATATTTAAGGGAAAGGCCCTGCCCTGCTCTGCTCATGAGCTGCGTTCATGTGATGTCAGGTCACCTAGTGGAAATAGCATGTATTTCCTCCATATGCCAAATATGGTCAAAATGACCTCATCAGGTGGAAAATA
>NW_024673167.1:0-2199 GCF_008729295.1 Plectropomus leopardus | reverse complement strand
AAATCAGAGAGCTGGAGGGACACTTCATCCAGGTGCAATATGATAGCAGGCCATCAAATCAGCCTACAGATGTTCAGATAAATGCAACTCACTTTCAAATAACATGAAGTTTGTTCAAGGAATTTTCAACCTGCCCCCCTATTTTCCATGGTTTTGTGTCGTGTATGTGTTTACTGTTTGCAAACACAACATTCAAACTTGCCCCCCCCCTGTGGTCAAGCAAGCTAGAGAGTGAAAGAGGAGAGCGAGCGGTGTTAACCAGAGCAAAGTAGTGAATTGGAAGATAAAATGTTATTTTCTAAAGCACAAATGAACACAACCAAAGCTCCGCACAACCCTGCAGGAAGGTGCTGCTTTGCTCGATTTTGTGGGACTTCAATTGAAGCTCATGCTCGTGTGTGACTTAACCTCGCCCTCGATCAAACAGACACACAGACCTGCAGTTGAGTGAGACGGCTACTTGCTACGTTTCCATAGTCCCATGGAGTCCCAACCTCATGCTGCTATTGGCTGGGGGCTACAAACCACCACCACTCACCATCGCTTTCTCTCATTGTTGTCTCTATTCAACACTTAGACACAAAAACATGAGAAAAAAGGGTCCAGGTTGAAAAATATCAGAGTTTTTTGTTAAGTGCAGTTATGATCCTAAGGGACCAAAGAATATATTAGTTCTTGACTTCATGAACAATTCATCTCGTAGGTTTATTGATGAGCGGATCAAATGCCATTCATTGAATTTCTGAGTTTTGCATTTTAATGGAAAATTAAATATTTTGTTTCAATAGATTTTCTCATGTAAATCAGGGAACACAAAGTGATACAATTTATTAATTTCAAGAAAGACTGACATGACGTGTGGAATAAGATGTATTTTTTTGCCTTAGTTTTATGTCACTGCATACTGTACCACATTTTTTACGGTACTGATGCATAAGTTGCTTAGTTCTGGGTTGGCATTTGTTCTTTCACTAGCACCTGAGTCACGTGAGTGATAAAGAACTTCATCAATTATATTTTTAACTGAGAGAAAAGGGCAGATTTGCTTTCGTATGGCAACTCACTTCTTTAAAACATGCACTATAAAAAAGAGAAACCCATAGGTGAGTGAAAAAAAAAGATGCGCACAGTCCTCCCACCCACTAACTCTCTAAAGCAATATACAGAAAGTACAACAAGGGCCGATATACATACAGCTAAACTGATAAAAGGCAATAAGACAATTACCATTAGATTAGAACTTACACAATATTGTTTTACATCTTTCCTTCAGACGCAACAGTGGTTCAGTGTAGAGGGAGAGCGCCACCTGCTGGAGGCTGAATCAGTCGAGGACTCTGGAGACAGAATGGAGCAGATTCTCAACAGCTTCACCGGTTTCCTTATTGAGGCTAATGTGAGTCTACGTCTCCTTGTGGCTCCATTTGTGTGTCTCTGTCTGTCCACCTGTCTGAATCCATCATTCTCCCTCATCCCGCAGGACCGAAGGCACCACGCCATGACGTTGGTGTCGGAGGCAGAGCAACTCCAGCAGAGCGGGCTCTCCTACCCGGAGACGGAGGCGTTCGGGACACTAGTCTGCGCCTTCAAGTCAGGCCTAGAGGACTTTCTGTGCAAGGCAGAGGCATGCGGCAGGGAGCTGCAGATCATGGTCAACGTGTGTGACTTTTGTGAGCAGGTTGGTGGAAGATATGTGATTCTGTGATTAAGTATAAATGATCAATAAGCAGCTCATGCTCTTACCCTGGAGAAAACATTTATTGAGACCAGTTTTGGACCCAAACCCACAAATACATCCCAAATATAATTCTTGGAAGGAATGCAATTATATAGCCACGGTATATGAATGTAGAACTACTACTTTAACAACTGAACATCCTGATGCAGAGCCGTAATTAACTAATCACACGCTAATGTAACTGAGCAGCTTTTTCAAATACTTTTAAATGTGAAAACATTCTTAAATCAGTAATTCTGTGTTAAATTAATTAAATAATTGAAGTGTTTTATCAAATACTTTTTCAGAGACTATTAGCACAGAGTAGACCATGTTTTTGATGTTTTGGATCAGTCATAAAAAAATAATATTTGATGTTTTGATGCTCTTTTCTCTTCAAAAATGACTTTCATTTTCGTTACTTTGGAAAGAGATTAATTGTATACATTCATATACACTCATGCACTTTTGCTTTTTCATAG
>NW_024673166.1:0-3170 GCF_008729295.1 Plectropomus leopardus | reverse complement strand
ACAAACAAAATTAGTATCTAATTTTGTTTGTGGGACATTTTTTTTTAAAGTTTAGAAAATTTGTGAATCAACCTAAAAAGAGGTGACATAAAAACAATCATACATACATGTTCTTCACAATTACAAAAAGGTCATCTATTATTTACATTTGAGGAAAGAAATGAAAAATAGTAGCTCCAACTGGGTAGTACCTGTGTATGATCTTGAATAAAGACTCTTTGATTCTATTAGGAATAATATAATTATGAGGTATGAGGTGTGTGTGTGTGTGTGTGTGTGTGTGTGTGTGTGTGTGTGTGTGCTATTGTGGGGGTTACTGTGTTTTTTGCCAGCATCAGGTGTGAGAAATGCTGTTACAGCTGTCACTGAAACAATCCCTATTCTACTCACACATCCACCTGTGCACCCATACGTGCACACAGATGGACGCACGCACACACACACAGAGAAAGAGAAAGGGGGGTGGCGAGAGAGAGAGAACTATTTTAATTTTTCGACATTTTGAATAAAAAAAAATATATACCAAGTAAATTTGGCCTAATTATCTGAGTCATTGTCAGTTCACGCACAAAGTCACGCACGCTCACTCACTCGCTCACACGCGCTAGGTTCAATTGTACCCTACTCTCGTGCCCTTTTCTCCACCATGCATACATCAGTACAAGTCTGGACAGCCTGCCTCAGCACAGAGATGCACAGCTGACGAATCCCTCCGCCGACACACTGGCAAGTAGTCCCTAATTTATGGGATTTTGATAGATGGCAGATTAAGAGTCAGTAACACCTACTGTTTGTGCACATATAACAGCGCCCCCTTATTTCTTCTGTTTGAACGAAATTAACTAGAGATAAAAATCATGGTGTAAATTCACAATAGGTAGGGTGAATACTGGTAAAGTGGGACAAATGATAAAGTGGGACAGTTAAGATTATTCATTTTTATCTTTACGTGTATAAACTTCCATTTCTAGAAATCAACACTGATTTCATCATACACTAGTATCTGATAGAAAAAAAGTTATTTGGCTATATCATCATTTTAAGGGTGTGGCACACCATATTCAACAACTTCAAAGTGAACAGCCTTGGTATCTAGGGCTTTGAGGTGAATAATGTTAAATTATATATATATATATATATTTTTTTTTTTAATTGATCGATAGTTTGTAAATGGTTATACATTTTGTTATTTGATGTTATTGTGAATCAGAATTTTTCTTCTCTCTTTATGTGTTCCTTAAAAAATAAAAAAAGTGATATGATAATTGTGTTAAATTAAATAAATATGTTTTACCTGTCCAAAGTTGCCAATAAAAGTGTCTCAATTTGCCTGGAAAATTGTGGTTTGAGGTGACTGTGTGTTTGAGGAAGAGTCATCCATCCTGTGTTTAAGCTTTTATGCTCCATGTCGCTGGAAAATGTTACCTAATGACATTAGAAGTGCCCCAACAGTGTATTGTTTAAAGTTAAGACATTCCCTTTCAGCTGTGCATTCCAGTAGTCTGGTTTGACTGTTTAATTTTATTTTATTGGTTTTAACTTAGGTAAAACTTTTACTTTTACCAATTTATTGGTTTTATTCTATTTTTAGATCTTTTGTTAATTATAATTAATATGTATAATCCTCTTTTAATTATATAATTTAAGTATTTAGGTTGTTTAATTTTTACATTTTCTATTAGTTCTGATTGACATGTTTTTTTGTATCTCGTATTGCTTAGTCTTCATCTTAATTATTATTATTTTATGAGGTTTTTTTTATTCTAATTGATTTGATTCACTTTTATGGTCAGTTGACGGCTTTGTTGTGTGCCAGCAACACATACCTTGCACTTTGTGCTTCCACCTGGAATCAGTTGTGCCATATAAATAAAGTTATTTCTCCATCATAACTGAAAATGATACAGAAGGTACATTCTTAGAAAGTGTCCCACTTTACCAGTATTCACTGTAGTTATAAAAGCTTATTTTTTTGCCAAAGCACATCAGTTAAACATGCAGGTGAATAAATCACTCCATCGTGCCAAATTACACGTTTAGCGACAAAATCAAGAATTAAGAGTAGGCTACAGTTAATAGTTTCACAGGACTATTTTTTGTCAATCCAACCGGCTGGTTGGTTGGGAGAGGCGAACGCATCGGGGCGGATGTCCACCTCACTTTTCCCCGGGTGTTGTCCGCCTCCCCGGCACACACTCACGGCTGCTTCCATCTCTCCATGCAGTTCACTTCATTGTACTGACTGTGCTCATCAATTAGGCGAGAATTAAGCCGTTTTAGATGCAATAATTGTCTTCCGGATCTTCGTAGAGGACTGCAAACCGGCGGACAGAGGCGCAGATAAGTTTTGAGTGCGAGAAAGCGGACAGAAGCGAAACACAGGTACAGTGTGACTGTTATCTCGACTTCCAACTATTAACGTTACTAATGTAACGTGAGGGGTACTAGCCGCAAGCTAACAGGCTAACGTTAGCATCCCAACGACCAACTAGACTTCAGAGAGCACTTTGGAGAGGAGGGAAATGTCGCCTGATATTTATTGTTCCAGAAATTACTCAAGACCGCCCAAACTGCTACCGATTGCAGCTAAACGTCCCGAAAGAGACCGACAACTTGAGTTATAATAATTCAGGGAACGAGTTTTGTTTTTTTTGTTTTTTTTTTTTTACTCGGTGCCAGCAGCAGACAGTAGCGTCAGTAGTAGTAACAGCAACGTAAGCGTGGGGAAAACAAAAGGACTTCAAAGTCTGACACACATCTCAGATGACTGTTTAGGAAAGATAGGGACATATTGATTTAGCTAGCAATAGTGGTTCCGATAAAGCACCGGGTGTATATCTATCAACTCATGTCTTTTGTTTCATAAGTAATCTATAGAAAAAACAAGGTTTAATAGATTGTAAAATTATACTTAAAAATGAGTCCCTGTACTAATAATATGAGTGTACCATTACTAAAATACAAAAAACAACTACAAGGTCACTTTACACTTAGTACTGAGATCTATGAGCACATTATTAGTAACTTTAGGAATGCTATTGTCAATATGAATCAACAATGATGCACCATTAAAGGTTGAACAAGGCTACAAGTTTAGACTTATCATGTATAGTACTGTGCATACGTCTAAGACCACCATAGATTCGTTGTTTTGCCAAAGTTGTGTATAT
>NW_024673165.1:0-271 GCF_008729295.1 Plectropomus leopardus | reverse complement strand
TGTCTTTTAAATATCTGTTTTTATTTGTTTTATATATTTTTTTGCACACTGGTCCAGAGGTGTGTTATTTCGCTCCACCGTACGTGTTCTCGCATACGAGGATGGAAGGACAATTGATACACTTGAACTCGAACTATTTGTGCATTTTGAGGGTTAATGGAAACCTGCAGAGTGACTATTGCTGTGTCACTGTGGTGTGAACCTTTTCCTCACGTAAACAATGCATTAACACACACACACACACACACACACACACACACACACACACACA
>NW_024673164.1:0-391 GCF_008729295.1 Plectropomus leopardus | reverse complement strand
ACACAGACACAGACAGAGCAGCCACCTGTATTTACTTGAAGGGTACATAATGGTTCCTTTAAAGTGCTGGCACAGGCTGAAGAGCAGTAAGAGGCTTTGGCCTAAAGCTACAGCAGGGCAGCACCAGTGCTGTGGCCTGGCTGCAGGCTAAGCCCTCGGCCTCAACCCACGTTCACCTGACCCTCTTACCTTTCAGCACACTTCGTAGGGGTCCCCTCTTCTTTCTCCTGGTCTTTTCAGTCCTGCGTTTTCTTGGAAGGTGAGATGAGGACAGTGAGATGGTTCATCAAGATGGTACAGAACTGGAGAAGCTGATGGGTGAAATCTTTCTCTGTGTTCCTGCTTTGTCTGTCCTTCTTTGTTCAAAAATATTTCCCGTGGCCTTCACCTT
>NW_024673163.1:0-307 GCF_008729295.1 Plectropomus leopardus | reverse complement strand
CACACACACACACACACACACACACACACACACACACAAACATGTACACACACACAAAAGTGCATATAACCTTCAGCTTGCGCAAGAGCACAGACATAGCACTGGAATCCAATAAGGCCAGTAGTGTGAGCAAATGGTGCGTGAATGCTGGGTTCAAGCTGCAACATTTCCACGATATCAGCTGTGGGGCTGAAACATACATTTTTTTACGGCTTGTTTTATTCACTTTTGAGCTGAAATGACTGAAGTAATGGATTAGTTGATAAAAGAAACTACTCTGATAATCAATTGATATTTGAGTCATTTA
>NW_024673162.1:0-263 GCF_008729295.1 Plectropomus leopardus | reverse complement strand
ACACACACAATGGAATGACAGCTGATGCATGACACTTTAAGTCTGTGTATCCCACCATAGCTATATATATCCCCTATCACCTTACTGTCACTTACACAGACATACATACATTTGTTTAAGCCCATTATGTAAGACAGTGTCATCTACGGGTTGGATATGGTTATTGCACAGTAAGCAGCTTGTATTTATGCAGGAAACTGCTGCTTGCTGCACTGCTTGCTGCTAGGTGTCAGTCAGCTCGTGTTGATTTCTGTGGCATAATG
>NW_024673161.1:0-339 GCF_008729295.1 Plectropomus leopardus | reverse complement strand
AAATATGTTAAGGAAATTAGTAACTATGCCTGACTGCCTAAGTGAATAAAGTAACAGATAAAATGCTTCAGTAAACAAAATATATATTTTCAGTATCGCCCTGACCGCATTGTTAAAAAAAAACCAAACTGTTAATTTCTGTTTATTTTCAGATGAAACTGCTACAACCTGAAAACTGTACCGAGGATCTACTGTCCAGGTTACCTGACTCCAGGTGACACGACGACAGTGACCGTTTTGGACGTTTGTCTCTCAACATGAAGTGTCTTTACAGCTTTACAAAGTGCAAAACGTGTTTAAACGTGTGTGTGTGTGTGTGTGTGTGTGTGTGTGTGTGTG
>NW_024673160.1:0-526 GCF_008729295.1 Plectropomus leopardus | reverse complement strand
TCTGTATTTTTGAAGATGTGGTTTTTAAAAAGTTTTTTTTTTTTTTTAAAAATAAGGGGAAAATAAAGAAAAGATTTGAGCTGTGTGCAGGCTTGGCCACAGACCAGGTCCTGGACACTCGTCAGGAGTCCAGTTACATCCTAATGGTGACAGAGACAGGGCGCTAAATTAGCCACTGCCTTGCCTCCTCGCAGCATGCTTGTTTTATGGTGGCTGTAATGTAGCGAAGACAAATTCATCAGCTGGAGTACATTAACCCACAACAACAATAACAATAATAACATTATTATAACTCATTCAGCCAGACTCTGCACCCAACATGCAGATGTACAGTGTGAGCGCCGCAGTGAGTGTGTGTTTGTACCTGGTCACACAGAGTTGCTATGAGTCCCTCCAAGTCGTGCTTCTCATGAATCACCATCTGTTTCTCCTCGTACTCCTGCTCCAACTGCATCTCCAACTGCCTCAGCTACACACACACACACACACACACACACACACACACACACACACACACACACACACA
>NW_024673159.1:0-278 GCF_008729295.1 Plectropomus leopardus | reverse complement strand
GTGTGTGTGTGTGTGTGTGTGTGTGTGTGTGTGTGTGTGTATCGGTGGGGGGTGAGGTAGACAAGAGTCAAGGGAATTCAAGTCCCTGTTCCAGGAAAACACAAAGCTCAAGATCAAGTGTCGGTTGTCCTTCCGATGGGCTTGTTGTAATCCGGACCACATCAGACCCTCGTCTTTCCGTCCATTCATCCCGCACACGCTCACTGTTGCCGCTGCTTTCATCCACCTCACCCAACCATCTCACCCATGTCGCCCTCCCCGAGGGTCTGCTGCTGCCT
>NW_024673158.1:0-234 GCF_008729295.1 Plectropomus leopardus | reverse complement strand
CACACACACACACACACACACACACACACACACACACACTGACCTAAAAATACTGTAGTTAAGCCTTTTTATTGCATTCTTTAGAAAACATAAATACATCGCCAGGAGGCGGAATTTAAATTGAAACAAGCATTGAAGTGTTCTGCATGAAGCCTGTAATAAAAAAAACGTTTTTTCAAGCGCACAGAGAAAAACATTTTTGGCATGCACACTTAACGTCATAAGATCGCTGGG
>NW_024673157.1:0-280 GCF_008729295.1 Plectropomus leopardus | reverse complement strand
TGCTGATGTATATCAGATTATAATAAGGAGATGGAACGACAGAAACAGAAAGTGTTGTTTCTCTTACAGTGCAAGGAAAAAGATTGGCTGTAAATTGGCTGTTTGTTTTAAATCTGTTGCTTGTTTTCTATTTGCAAAATTTTATGTTTCTGATATATATATATTTTTGTTTTTGCTGTTGTGTTCGTAGTGCGTGATTTTATGTGTAGCTTTTTATGCAGCTGTCTTGACTCTCTATCTATCTATCTATCTATCTATCTATCTATCTATCTATCTATCT
>NW_024673156.1:0-342 GCF_008729295.1 Plectropomus leopardus | reverse complement strand
ATAGCTCTGTTGAGACAAACCTACTCTGACAGCAGTCACACACTTACCCACTCACACTACCTGCTTTGAGGGAACGCCACTTTGACTTCTTCCTCTCTTTCTCTGCAGATGTTTTTTTTTTTTTTTTTTTTTGGCTTTCACAGACTCTTAATTTGATGCATTTTCCATGGCCGTGGCCCCCCAGTCCCTCAGTGTGCATGAGCTTGTGCATGGTTTTGGCAAAAGGGACTGAACTATTTCTGGCATCTGTGATTGGTTGGACATGCTAAGCAAAGTCTGGGTTTATTCGCCACCGCTGCTTCTCGAATTTCACATATTCAGTTGATTTTTGTAATTTTTTCC
>NW_024673155.1:0-1035 GCF_008729295.1 Plectropomus leopardus | reverse complement strand
GTCATCGTACCATGTGCCTTTTTTGACATCACAGTACAGCATCCCAGAGCGTAAATAGCTGACACAGAAGGATACCTAAAACATCATAAGGTCACTAACAGAGCTGCACTATGTGATGAGTTGGGATGAAAGCATGTTGGACATTCAAAGCAGAAGTATAGCAGCAAACATCTATTTGCTTTGTTAAGATAGGTGCAATGGCTTCCTGAGCAGAGAATGAAATTATGTTCCCTCTGTGTGTGTTGTAATTTGAGCTTCTCTGTGGTTTGTTGTAGTATACCAGTCGTGCTGTGTTCATGTTAGTGCATATGTTTATCCCACATTGCTGATACTTTACTTTGCATTGCTAATATCAGGATGTCAATGGAAAACAGTTAACCATTTAACTGCAGAGAATATTTATGACTGGTTACACATGTCCAAAGGTTGCTTTTGCGACTCTTCAGTCTTACTGAACTGCACACCAATTAGGTCCAGTGGGAGCAGCACTTCCTTGCAATTACCACTATTAATGCTGTTCTGACCCAACAATGATGCTGTGGAAATATTGACTCCATCTCCAGTCTCCCCTCAGGTCAGTTTTTAGCCGTAAAAACCCCTTTAGACAATTGTCAACCTTATTGAAAGCAAATTTAACCGAAACTGACATCCCTAATCAGGACGGTGTCCTTGCAGAAATGTAGCCCCCACCCTGGGCTTCCCCTCGATAAATACTGTTAGCTCTGTCAGCACTGTTGCCAATGTTTAATGCTGTTTTAAGGAGTTAGCAGCTTTACCTGCTGACTGCTGCTCAGCCACCTCCATATTGAACTGTGTGCATACAACTTACACACTCTGAATTTTGCATAGAACCCTTTAAGCTGCAAACTCACTGCCTATAATGGAAACTTAATGGAGTTTGGCTTCTAAAGGTGAGTGTCATATCAGTGGCACATACATCACTTACATCATTTTGTGGGGTGACAGGTTGTGTCAGAAGTGAAACACAAGTTTAGGAATAAAGCATCCTGTGGGTGTGGAGATGCTACATCAGTA
>NW_024673154.1:0-226 GCF_008729295.1 Plectropomus leopardus | reverse complement strand
GTGTGTGTGTGTGTGTGTGTGTGTGTGTGTAAATGTCTCTCATTTCCATGGCCCAATATTTGCCATGGAGCGAAGCCCGGCCTTTAGCCTAATGAAGGAAACTAATCATGTCCTCTGTGATCACACACACACACAAACTGCTCTTATAACTGGGCACACACACACACACACACGCACATACGCACACACGCACACACACACACACACACACACACACACACACACA
>NW_024673153.1:0-337 GCF_008729295.1 Plectropomus leopardus | reverse complement strand
GTCCCAAAAACAGCAGAAAACAGCTTAAAACCGCGTTAAATTGCATGCCGAGACACGCCATAGCAGAGACTGTTGCAAAAAGATCCAAAAATGCCTTAATATGGCATGTCGGAAAAAATGACACAAAAAGCAAGGCTATAGTATGGCAAAAATGTCAAAAACTAACATGTCCAAAGAACAGGTGAAATCACTTTAAAACCAAATTAAATAGTATGCTGAGACACGCCATAGCATAACATTTTGCAAAAACAGCCAAAAACACAATATTAAGGGATGTCGAAAAAAAATGACCCAAAAAGCAAGGCTATAGTATGGCAAAAATGTCAAAATATGACAC
>NW_024673152.1:0-312 GCF_008729295.1 Plectropomus leopardus | reverse complement strand
ACTGACGCCGAGCTCCTCCGCCTCCTTCACGAAGCCCCTGAACACACACACACACACACACACACAGAGACAGACACACACACAGAGACACACACACACACACAGAGACAGACACACACACACACACACACACAGAGAGACAGACACACACACACACACACACACACAGACACAGAGACAGACACACACCACACACACACAGAGACAAACAGACACACACCACACACACAGAGAGACACACACACACACACACAGAGAGACACACACACACACACACAGAGAGACAAACACACACACACACACAGAGAGACA
>NW_024673151.1:0-319 GCF_008729295.1 Plectropomus leopardus | reverse complement strand
TTTCGCCATAGTATAGTATGCGATCTTTGGCCAGTTTTTCAACATGATAAATTATGAGATTTTGGGACTTTTTTGGCCTTTGTTTCCATTTGTTATAGTAAGATGCATCTCCACAGGTTATAATATGTCATTTTCGTCCATTTTTGGGACGGGTCAAAATTTGACATCTTTCACCATAGTATAGTATGCGATTTTTGGCCATTTAAACAACATGCTAATTTTTGAAATTTTTTCACGTTTTCTGGCCATTGTTTCCACTTTGAACAGTATAATGTATTTCTAAAAGGTGTAATATGTCATTTTCATCCACTTTTGGGAC
>NW_024673150.1:0-271 GCF_008729295.1 Plectropomus leopardus | reverse complement strand
GCAGTTCGGATTGGCAGTCACACCTCCTCTACATTAGTGCTCAACACCGGAGCCTCCCAGGGCTGTGTGCTGAGCCCCCTCCTGTTTACACTGTGCACCCATGACTGCACTCTCAGACATCAGGAGATCTCTATTATGAAGTATGCAGACAACACCACCATCATCGGCCATATTACAAACAACAATGAGAACTCATACCGGAGGAAATCAACAATCTTGCAGAGTGGTGCACAGAGAACAACCTACTGCTCAACGTCAGTAAAACCAAGGA
>NW_024673149.1:0-597 GCF_008729295.1 Plectropomus leopardus | reverse complement strand
AAAATATGACACGTCCCAAAAACAGCTTAAACTGCCTTAAAACAGCATAAAATAACGTGCCAATCCTCACCACAGCATTGAATGTTGCAGAAACGGCCAAAAACACCATAATAATGCATGTTGAAAAAATGACCGAAAAGGCAAGGCTATAGTATGGCTGAAACTGTGAAAATATGACACGTCCCAAAAACTGCTGAAAACACATCAAAACGGCATAAAATAATGTGCTAACAAACGCCACAGCATAGAACGTTGCAGAAACGGCCAAAAACACCATAATAATGCATGTTGAAAAAATGACCGAAAAGGCAAGGCTATAGTATGGCTAAAACTGTGAAAATATGACACTTCCCAAAAACACCTTAAAATACCTCAAAACAGCATTAAATAGTGTGGCAATACTAGCCATAGCATAGAATGTTGCAAATAGGGTCAGAAACACCAAAATAATGCATGTTGAAAAAATGACCCAAAAGGCAAGGCTATAGTATGGCTAAAAATGTGAAAATATGACATGTCACAAAAACTGCTGAAAACACATCAAAACAGCATAAAATAATGTGCTAACAAACGCCATAGCATAGAACGTTGCAGAAA
>NW_024673148.1:0-207 GCF_008729295.1 Plectropomus leopardus | reverse complement strand
CAAGGCTATAGTATGGCAAAAATGTCCAAGAATGGCATGTCCTAAAAACAGCTGAAAACAGCTTAAAACAACATTAAATAGCATGCTGAAACACGCCATAGCACAGAAACTTACAAAAACATCCTAAATCTCCATAATATGGCATGTCGAAAAACTGACCCAAAAAGCAAGGCTATAGTATGGCAAAAATGTCCAAAAATGGCATAT
>NW_024673147.1:0-918 GCF_008729295.1 Plectropomus leopardus | reverse complement strand
ATCCAGCTCCTGTGTACACATGTGTACATACAATAGTTATGCGAGCACATTTATTCTGTGCAGAACCCCTTAGTGATTTTTTTCCTGTGTCCTGAATTGTCCTTACCAAGGTTAACATTGCTTCAAGATAATTTCTCAACAGGATCTAATCATCTAAGAAATTTCTTTCTGCACCGATGTCTATCACACAACGATAAACATAATTAAATCATCATTTCATTGCCTGTGTCCTGAGCGAGCGGTTTCTCGGCAGCAGCCAGTGTGAACAGCTCCTCTGTGGCTGCACATAATAGAATCATCTACAGGTGATTTGTTTCAGTCCTGCGGCCATGCGATTATTCACCGTTACCACCGTGATCACTGCCCTCTCTCATTCACTCTGTCGTTTCTTTCTCTCCGTTTTTACCCCCTTCCCTCCTTTGGGGGTTTGTGGGTGTCTGCAGCATGTGTGTGTGTGTGTGTGTGGAGATAAAAGGCAGGCATGTCTGCAGGTATGAGCCATGGGATCCATTATGGCCGACTAATACATTAAGAGACATTTCAAACTGAATCACGGCAGGTGGAGAACAGCTTTCCCTCTGGGCAGGCTGAGGCATCTGTTATGACAAGCAAACCAAATCTCAGCTTTCCCTGGATGAATTAGGAGTCACCTCCAGTCACACACACACACACACACACACACATACTCCATCTCTGACACTTCCCTCCCTGCTGGTTCCTCCTCCCCCGACACCTCCACCCCTTCTCCATTCCCACCATCTACCATCTCTCTGCCGCTGTCACCTTCCATCTTTCATCTTCCCTTCACATCTCAAAATTCTGCTCCAAAGAGAGGAAAAAGTTCAGGGGAGCACAGATGATATGGTGCGAATGTGTGTGTGTGTGTGTGTGTGTGTGTGTGTGTGTGTGTGTGTGTGT
>NW_024673146.1:0-222 GCF_008729295.1 Plectropomus leopardus | reverse complement strand
ACACGCTATAGCATAGTTTGTTGCAAAAACAGACAAAAACACCATGATATAGCATGTTGAAAAACTGACCAAAGAAGGCAAGGCTATAGTATGGCAAAACAAGTCAAAATTGGTATGTCCCAAAAACGACTGAAAACACCTTAAATCAGCATAGAACAGCGTGCCGATACACGCCATAACATAATTTGTTGCAACAACAAACAAAAACACAATGATATAGCA
>NW_024673145.1:0-424 GCF_008729295.1 Plectropomus leopardus | reverse complement strand
TTTTTAGCTGTTTTTGGGACATGTCAAATTTTGACATGTCCCAAAAACAGCTAAAAAGACCTCAAAACAGCATAAAATACCGTGCTGAGACATGCCCTAGCATTAAAACGTGCAAATATGGCCAAAAACACCATAATATTGCATGTCCATAAACTGACCGAAAGAGCAAGGCTATAGTATGGCAAAAATGTCAAAATTGGTCATGTCCCCAAAACCGCTGAAAAGACCTCAAAACAGCATAAAATAACGTGCTGAGACATGCCCTAGCATTAAAACGTGTAAAAAAGTCCAAAAAACACTTAAAAAAGCATGTCGAAAAATTGACCAAAAGAGCAAGGCTATAGTATGGCAAAAATGGCAAAATTTGAAATGTCCCAAAAACAGCTAAAAAGACCTCAAAACAGCATAAAATAGCGTGCTGAGA
>NW_024673144.1:0-1053 GCF_008729295.1 Plectropomus leopardus | reverse complement strand
GTCATCGTACCATGTGCCTTTTTTGACATCACAGTACAGCATCCCAGCGCGTAAATAGCTGACACAGAAGGATACCTAAAACATCATAAGTATATGCAGAAGGTCACTAACAGAGCTGCACTATGTGATGAGTTGGGATGAAAGCATGTTGGACATTCAGAGCAGAAGTATAGCAGCAAACATCTATTTGCTTTGTAAAGATAGGTGCAATGGCTTCCTGAGCAGAGAATGAAATTATGTTCCCTCTGTGTGTGTTGTAATTTGAGCTTCTCTGTGGTTTGTTGTAGTATACCAGTCCGGCTATGTGTGCATGTTAGTGCATATGTTTATCCCACATTGCTGATACTTTACTTTGCATTGCTAATATCAGGATGTCAATGGAAAACAGTTAACCATTTAACTGCAGAGAATATTTATGACTGGTTACACATGTCTAAAGGTTGCTTTTGCGGCTCTTCAGTCTTACTGAACTGCACACCAATTAGGTCCAGTGGGAGCAGCACTGCTTAGCGATTACCACTATTAATGCTGTTTTGAGCCAACAGTGATGCTGTGGAAATATTGACTCCATCTCCAGTCTCCCCTCAGGTCAGTTTTTAGCCGTAAAAATCCCTTTAGACAATTGTCAACCTATTGAAAGCAAAATTAACCGAAACTGACATCCCTAATCAGGAGTCCTTGGTGTCCTTGCAGAAATGTAGCCCCCACCCTGTGCTTCCCCTCGATAAATACTGTTAGCTCTGTCAGCACTGTTGCCGATGTTTAATGCTGTTTTAAGGAGTTAGCAGCTTTACCTGCTGACTGCTGCTCAGCCACCTCCATATTGAACTGTGTGCATACAACTTACACACTCTGAATTTTGCATAGAACCCTTTAAGCTGCAAACTCACTGCCTATAATGGAAACTTAATGGAGTTTGGCTTCGAAAGGTGAGTGTCATATCAGTGGTACATACATCACTTACATCATTTTGTGGTGTGACAGGTTGTGTCAGAAGTGAAACACCAGTTTAGGAATAAAGCATCCTGTGGGTGTGGAGATGCTACATCAGTA
>NW_024673143.1:0-328 GCF_008729295.1 Plectropomus leopardus | reverse complement strand
CAGCATAAAACTGCATAAAATAGCGTGCTGTAACACGCCATGGCATAGTCCAGTGCAAAAAATGGCCAAAAACACCATAATATGGCATGTTGAAAAAATGACCCGAAAAGCAAGGCTATAGTATGGCAAAAATGTCAAAAAATGACATGTCTTAAAAATAGCTGAAAACAGCTTAAAACCGCATAAAATAACGTGCTAACACACGCCATGACATAGAATAGTGCAAAAACGGCCAAAGACACCATAATATGGCATGTTGAAAAAATGACCTAAAAAGCAAGGCTATAGTATGGCAAAAATGTCAAAAAATGACATTTCTTAAAAACAG
>NW_024673142.1:0-323 GCF_008729295.1 Plectropomus leopardus | reverse complement strand
ACTCTCAGTCGTCACGCTTCAGTGGCCCTTGCAGCGCAGCGCGACGCCATCAAAGCCAAGACCCATATACACACACCTCGCCTGTTAAACATACACACTGGCACGCGCAATCACACACCCAAATACACATGACTTACACAGCAACACACACACCAACAGCGACACTCACGCGCACATACTCACGTACACATAGACACACTCAGAGCGGTAGTTTAATTGGAAGTGCTGAAGGCTGAAGAATTTCTCCTTCATCTCACAATGCTGTAATTGAATCTGAGACGTGTGTGTGTGTGTGTGTGTGTGTGTGTGTGTGTGTGTGTGTG
>NW_024673141.1:0-240 GCF_008729295.1 Plectropomus leopardus | reverse complement strand
ACACCTCACCAGGGAGGCGTCCTGGAGGCATCCTAATTAGATGCCCGAGCCACCTCATCTGGCTCTTCTCAATGCGGAGGAGCAGCGGCTCTACTCCGAGCTCCTCCCGGATGACCGAGCTTCTCACCCTATCTCTAAGGGAGAGCCCAGCCACCCTACGGAGGAATCTCATTTCGGCCGCTTGTACCCGCGATCTTGTTCTTTCGGTCACTACCCAAAGCTCATGACCATAGGTGAGGG
>NW_024673140.1:0-437 GCF_008729295.1 Plectropomus leopardus | reverse complement strand
TCCAGACGAAAAAAGAAAAAAAAGGAAAAAGGTGAAGGACAAGAGAAAATATATGGCAAGAAAAAACAAAGACTGCACACTAAACTATGCCCCTGTCTCATAAATATGTCATTCAGTTACCACTAAGCTGGAATGTTAGGTTTCCACAATGTTGGTGTTCTATAATGTAAGGGTTCAAGAATGTTGGGACTGAATGTTGGGTTCAAGAATACAAGGTACAAGTAAAAGGTACAAGGTGCAAGGTAGATTTATTGTCATTTTTCTTAAATGTGGTTTAAGAAGAAATGAAATTAAAGTTGATCCTAAATCCTGCTACATCTTTTTGTCTTACAGCCTGGTGAAAGAAGCTGCTCTGTAGTCTGGTGGTTTGGCAGCGGATACTTCTGTATCTTTTGCCAGATGGCAGCAGGGTAAACAGACTGTGGTTGGGATGGCTG
>NW_024673139.1:0-267 GCF_008729295.1 Plectropomus leopardus | reverse complement strand
TGAGCTCTCGTTATTATTACCAGGGGCAGATGCAGTGATGTGGGGGCCTGGGGCCACAGGCACACTGCCTTATTTTCAACCCTTCTCTTAATTGAATATGAAATATCCCTAAAATATGTCTTCAGTGCACTCAGTGATGGTAAATAAGTCCCTGAGGGAAAAAGGTTGGGAACCATTGTACAGGGTCCAGCCATATACTAGATTTTAATCTAGGCTGTGTTCGAAATCACCCCCTATCACGGATGTAGTGCACTATATAGTGTGTTC
>NW_024673138.1:0-525 GCF_008729295.1 Plectropomus leopardus | reverse complement strand
ATAGTATGGCGAAAAAAGTCAAATTATGACCCCTCCTAAAAATGGCTTAAAACTACTTAGAATAACTTGTAGAGACACTTGATAGTATGCAAAGTTGGAACGAAGGCCAAAAAATACCAAAAACCTCATTATTTAGCATGTCCAAAAAATTGCCAAAAGGGCAATAGTATAGTATGGCGAAAAAAGTCAAATTTTGACCCCTCCTAAAAATGGCTGAAAACCACTTAGAATAACTTGTAGAGACACTTGATAGTATGCAAAGTTGGAACGAAGGCCAAAAAATACCAAAAACCTCATTATTTAGCATGTCCAAAAAATTGCCAAAAGGGCAATAGTATCGTATGGCGAAAAAAGTCAAATTTTGACCCATCCTAAAAATGGCTGAAAACCACTTAGAATAACTTGTAGAGACTCGTTATAGGAAACAAAGTGGGAATAAAGGTTAAAAAAGGCCAAAAACCTCATAATTTAGCATGTCCACAAAAAACTGCTAAAAAGGCAATAGTATAGTATGGCGAAAAACGT
>NW_024673137.1:0-372 GCF_008729295.1 Plectropomus leopardus | reverse complement strand
TGTCCCAAAAACAGCTGAAAACACCTCAAAACAGCATAAAATCAAGTAAAACAGCATAAAATCGAGATATGCCATAGCACAGAATGTTACAAAAAAGGCTAAAAACATCATAATATAGCATGTCAAAAAATGACTGAAAAAGGCAAGGCTATAGTAAGGCTAGAAATGTCAAAATATGACATGTCCCAAAAACAGCTGAAAACACCTCAGAACAGCATAAAACAGCATGCCAAGACATGCCATTGCATAATATGTTGCACAAATGGCCAAAAACACCATGATATAGCATGTCGAAAAATGACTGAAAAAGGCAAGGCTATAGTAAGGCTAGAAATGTCAAAATATGACATGTCCCAAAAACAGCTGAAAACA
>NW_024673136.1:0-661 GCF_008729295.1 Plectropomus leopardus | reverse complement strand
GCAAAAATGTCAAAATATAACATGTCCCCAAAACAGATGAAAACCACATTAAACCACATTAAATGGCCTTCCAAGACATGCCATAGTAAAGAAAGTTGCAAAAAGGGCCAAAAACACCATATTTCTGAATGTTGAAAAAACGACCGAATATGCAAGGCTATAGTATGCCAAAATGTTGAAATATGACATATCCCAAAAACAGCTGAAAGCAACATTAAACAACATAAAATAGCCTTCGAAGACATGCCATAGCAAAGAAAGTTGCAAAAAGGGCCAAAAACACCATATTTTAGCATGCTGGAAAAATGACCGAAAATGCAAGGCTATAGTATGGCAAAAAAGGAAAAATATGACATAACCCAAAAACAGCTTAAAACCACATTAAACCACATAACAAAGCCTATGGAGACAAGCATTAGCATAGAAAGTTGCAAAAAGGGCCAAAAACAGCCAAATTTGGTATGTGGAACAAATGACCGAAAAAGCAAGGCTATAGTATGGCAAAAATTTCAAAATATGACATGTCCCAAAAACAGCTGAAAACCACATTAAACAACATAAAATAGCCTTCCAAAACACGCCATAGTAAAGAAAGTTGCAAAAAGGGCCAAAAACACCATATTTTAGCATGTGGGAAAAATGACCGAAAATGCAAGGCTAT
>NW_024673135.1:0-370 GCF_008729295.1 Plectropomus leopardus | reverse complement strand
AAGGCAGAAATGTCAAAAAATGACATGTCCCAAAAACAGCTGAAAACCACATTAAACCACTTAAAAAAGCGTGTTGAGACACGCTATAGCATAGAAAGTTGAAAAAAGGGCCAAAAACACTATAATTTAGATTGTTGAAAAAATGACCAAAGATGCAAGGCTATAGTATGGAAAAAAACCAAAAAATGACATGTCCCAAAAACAACTAAAAACAACATTAAACCGTTTAAAATACCCTGCAGAGACACGCCGTTGCATACAAACTTGCAAAAAGGGCCAAAAAAGCATATTCCTGAACGTTGAAAAAATGACCAAAGATGCAAGGCTATAGTATGGCAAAAATGTCAAAAAATGACATGTCCCAAAAACA
>NW_024673134.1:0-443 GCF_008729295.1 Plectropomus leopardus | reverse complement strand
TGACCGAAAAGGCAAGGCTATAGTATGGAAAAATGTCAAAATATGACAGCTCCGAAAAACAGCTGTAAACACCTCAAAACAGCATAAAATAGTGTGCAGAGACGCGCCATAGCAGAAATGGGTACAACAAAAGCCCAAAACACCATAATATTGCATGTTGAAAAATTGACCGAAAAGGCAAGGCTATAGTATGGAAAAATGTCAAAATATGACAGCTCCGAAAAACAGCTGTAAACACCTCAAAACAGCATAAAATAGTGTGCAGAGACGCGCCATAACATAAATTGGTGCAAAAACAGCCAATAACACCATAATAATGCATGTTGAAAAAATGTATTGACTATATCTAATAAAGAGTTGTCTAAGAAGGGCAAAACTTCCTGAGCCACTGTTGAATCAGATAGACATCTAGAATAGTAACTCTTACTGAGAGGCTTGTAGTC
>NW_024673133.1:0-1283 GCF_008729295.1 Plectropomus leopardus | reverse complement strand
AAAAAAAGGAAAAATCTAGGGGAAAAAACTATATTTGTAATTATCACAATTACATTGTAAGAGCCACTTGATCCCAATTTTAACCTTGGTGAAAATGTTTGTGTTGGTTTATGATATATAATATAGGTTCTGATTTATTCAGGTTTACATAGCAGTTTCTGTGTGTTTTGAGGGTAGACGAGTATATTTGTATGACATATAATTTTTCTGTCAGAACGCAGGCTACCTGTGTACCGCAGCTGTGATTTCGTGCGCATGACAAATGTGGATAGGATGACGTCATGTTTGGAAAGAACGAGAAGTCTGCGTATGTGTGGTTCGAAATAAGTTTTTGACCGTGCGTCATTGTGCGTTATTATGCTTTGTGGTGTGGAACGTGCCTTCGTGACATCAAGTTGGTAGTGGACCAGACATCATGTAATTTTGGACGGACTTAGCCTGCTGTATTTTTTGTATTTTTTTCTGCTTCCTCAAATAAACTTTGTTAAAGTTTTTCCTGCCTCACGTGAGTACTTGGATTGGATCGGACACAAAGGAGCTGAAACGTGAGTCATAACCCATGACCCTTGCAGACTACGTGGCCTATAGGAACTATGGCATGTTGAAATGGCCACTATATACATATTTAAAATCATGTTACACAATTACTGCAACTTTATGAGCATTTATTTTTTATTTTATTATTATTTATTTTTTTTGTGTGTGTTTTTTTTTTAACTAATTCAAATTTTTGGGTAATTGTTTTGTATTTCTTACTAATTGCTTGCTACATTTTGAGTCATTTCTTCTTTCATTGCTTGTTGTCTTCTTCCCAAGTCAAGCCAGTTCCCTCAGGTTTCAAAGAGTTTGAAGAAACCAAGAAGCCATCACAGAACTTCAGTTATATCATTATGCTATAAATACACATTATGAACACAAATCCATTCCAACCAGTCACCATGACTATTACAACATGACCAGCTGATCCCAGAGCTGCGCAGGAGAACTGATCTCATTAGCTCAGCTACAGAAATAACGCCTAATGTTTCTCTGAAGTCTCCTCCAGCTCCGTCAGTCTTTAACGCTGAACGCTGATGTAGAGAACGCAGCACACTGCCACGAGAAGGTAAAAGACAAACGATCCTGTTCGCTGAATACATAAAGTCAATAACAATGTAAAGAGAAATTCAACAGGCAATCCCCAATAATGTGCCCATTTACAATATACAGGCAGTGTTCAATGCTTCACTGTGATTGCACTCCCTAATGTCTTTTAGCTGTGTTGTAGAAACAGTATTTATTGG
>NW_024673132.1:0-386 GCF_008729295.1 Plectropomus leopardus | reverse complement strand
CTTTTTTAGCAATTTTTGCAACTTTCTATGCTATGGTGTGTCTCGGCATCCTATTTCATGCAGTTTTCAGCTGTTTTTAGCAGTTTTTGGGAAATGTCATTTTTTGACATTTTCGCCATACTATAGCCTTGCTTTTTTTTTTTTAGTCATTTTTTCAACATGCCATATTATGGCTGTTTTAGTAATTTTTGCACCTTTCTATGCTATGGCGTGTTTCTGCATGCTGTTTAATGCTGTTTTGAGCTGTTTTTAGCAGTTTTTGGGAATTGTAATTTTTTGACACTTTCGCCATACTATAGCCTTGCTTTTTTTTTTTTAGTCATTTTTTCAACATGCCATATTATGGCTTTTTTAGCAATTTTTGCAACTTTCTATGCTATGGCGTG
>NW_024673131.1:0-399 GCF_008729295.1 Plectropomus leopardus | reverse complement strand
CGACCACGACGATCCTCCTGCCTGCTCCTCGACGGTACCATTGTTCTTTCGGACTGTTTTCCCGGCTACGGATCCTCTGCCTGTCCCCGACCACGATTCAGCGTTATCCCCGACAACGTTCCCACACGTGTTGTCGGCTCGTTGAGCTACGGGGTTTCCTGTTCTCCAGCCACAGTAGGTTCAAGCTTCGTGTCTTCGCTTCGTGGGATTCCCAGAGACATTGTTTGGGCTTACCGCCCGAAGAACGAACTGAAATTCTGTGAGCTGATCTTCGTTTGCGTTGGTTATAATAAAAGTCATTACCAACTAACTTTGAGTTTTGGCGTACTGCATCTGGGTTCTAACACAACCTGTTTCAGTACAATCTGGCCAAACATGGACCCAGCAGACTCCAACACA
>NW_024673130.1:0-450 GCF_008729295.1 Plectropomus leopardus | reverse complement strand
CTAATACACGCCATAGCAATAAAACTTGCAGAAATGGCCAAAAACACGTTAATATAGCATGTCGAAAAAATTGACCAAGAAAGCAAGGCTATAGTATGGCAAAAACGTCAAAAAGTGACCTGTCCAAAAAACAGCCAAAAACACCTCAAAACAGCATAAAATAGCGTGCTAAGACACGCCATAGCAATAAAAATAGCAGATTTGGCCAAAAAGACCATAGTATAGTATGTCGAAAAAATTGACCAAGAAAGCAAGGCTATAGTATGGCAAAAATGTCAAAAAGTGACTTCTCCAAAAAACAGACAAAAACACCTCAAAACCGCATAAAATAGCGTGCTGAGACACACGACAGCAATAACACTTGCAGAAATGGCCAAAAACACTTTAATATAGCATGTCGAAAAAATTGACCAAGAAAGCAAGGCTATAGTATGGCAAAAATGTCAAAAA
>NW_024673129.1:0-361 GCF_008729295.1 Plectropomus leopardus | reverse complement strand
TGTCATTTCCAAAAAAATGCTAAAAACCACTCTAAACCACATAAAATAGTACACGTAAACACGCCATGGCAAAGAATGATGCGAAAACGGCCAAAAAACCCAAAATATAGCATGTTGAAAAAATGACCGAAAAAGCAAGGCTATAGTAAGGCAAAAATGTCAAATTATGTCATTTCCAAAAAAATGCTAAATACGACTCTTAACCACATAAAATAGCACACGTAAACACGCCATGGCAAAGAATGATGCAAAAACGGCCAAAAAACCCATAATATAGCATGTTGAAAAAATGACCGAAAAAGCAAGGCTATAGTAAGGCAAAAATGTCAAAATATGTCATTTCCAAAAAAAATGCTAAAAA
>NW_024673128.1:0-222 GCF_008729295.1 Plectropomus leopardus | reverse complement strand
ATCAGTCCTAATTATAAATATCAAATATTCACTAATTTCCATAATTTTAACCCTTTAAATGCAAGATTTTGGCATGATGAAAAAAATATTTTCAATATACTACATGCAAAGTAGTTTTAGTATTATTATTTTTTGGATGATGACAGTCTGGGATATGTCAGTGATCAGCAGCTACATTGACTGTGACAGGTCACCTAGTGGAAATAGCATGTATTTCCTCCA
>NW_024673127.1:0-221 GCF_008729295.1 Plectropomus leopardus | reverse complement strand
ATCAGTCCTAATTATAAATATCAAATATTCACTAATTTCCATAATTTAACCCTTTAAATGCAAGATTTTGGCATGATGAAAAAAATATTTTCAATATACTACATGCAAAGTAGTTTTAGTATTATTATTTTTTGGATGATGACAGTCTGGGATATGTCAGTGATCAGCAGCTACATTGACTGTGACAGGTCACCTAGTGGAAATAGCATGTATTTCCTCCA
>NW_024673126.1:0-202 GCF_008729295.1 Plectropomus leopardus | reverse complement strand
CTGGGCTTCCCTGCTTAGGCTGCTGCCCCCGCGACCCGACCCCGGATAAGCGGAAGAAAATGGATGGATGGATGGATATTAAAACCAACAGCACCGCTGTCGTTATACTGTTGATTAGGTGCTGTTGCTAATAAGTTACTACGAGAGGAATGCTTGTGAACGAGCGCTGTTTGCTTCGAGCACCTGAGTCATCTGTGTGAGC
>NW_024673125.1:0-578 GCF_008729295.1 Plectropomus leopardus | reverse complement strand
TATAGTATGGCAAAAATGTCCAAATTTGACATGTCCCAAAAACAGCTAAAAACATCTCAAAACAGCATAAAATAGCCTGCTGAGAAACGCCATAGCATTAAAATATACAAATATTGCCAAAAACACCATATTATAACATGTCAAAAAAATGACCAAAACAGCAAGGCTATAGTATAGCAAAAATGTCAAAATTTGACATGTCCCAAAAACAGCTGAAAACACCTCAAAACAGTATAAAATAGCATGCTGAGACATGCCATAGCATCAATATATTAAAATATTTCCAAAAACACCATATTATAACATGTAAAAAGAAAATGACCAAAAGTCAAGGCTATAGTATGGCAAAAATGGCCAAATTTAACATGTCCCAAAAACAGCTGAAAACACCTCAAAACAGCACAAAATAGCATGCTGAGACATGCCATAGCAATAAAACGTGCAAATAGCGCCCAAAACACCATAATATGGAGTGTCGAAAAAATGACCAAAACAGCAAGGCTATAGTATTGCAAAAATGACCGAATTTAACATGTCCCAAAAACAGCTGAAAATACCTCAAAACAGCACAAAATAGC
>NW_024673124.1:0-353 GCF_008729295.1 Plectropomus leopardus | reverse complement strand
GCCATAGCAAAGAAAGTTGCAAAAATGGCCAAATACACCATAAAATAGCATGTCGAAAAAGTGACCCAAAATGCAAGGCTATAGTATGGCAAAAATGTCAAAATTGGACAAATCCCAAAAACGGCTGAAAACTGTTGAAAACCTTCTTAAATAGTGTGTAGAAAAGCGCAATAGCAAAGAAAGTTGCAAAATTGGCCAAAAACACCACAAAACAGCATGTCGAAAATATCACCCAAAGTGCAAGGCTATAGTATGGCAAAAATGTCAAAATATCCTACGTCCCAAAAATGGCTGAAAACTGCTTAAAACCTTCTTAAATAGTGTGTTGACACGCGCCATAGCAAAGGAACTTG
>NW_024673123.1:0-394 GCF_008729295.1 Plectropomus leopardus | reverse complement strand
AAAAATGACCGAAAAAGCAAGGATATAGTAAGGCAAAAATGTCAAAATGTGACATGTCCCAAAAATAGCTGAAAACACTTCAAAACGGTATAAAAGAGCGTGCCAAAACACACCATAGCATAGAATATTGCAAAAAACGGCAAAAAACACCATAAATATGCAAGTTGAAAAAATGACGAAAAGGCAAGGCTATAGTATGACAAAAATGTCAAAATGTGACAAATCCCCAAAACAGCTAAAAACACTTCAAAACGGTATAAAAGAGCGTGCCAAAACATGCCATAGCATAGAATATTGAAAAAACAGCCAAAAACACCATAAAAACGCATATCGAAAAATTGACCGAAAAAGCAAGGCTATAGTATGGCAAAAATGTCAAAATGTGACATTTCCC
>NW_024673122.1:0-1183 GCF_008729295.1 Plectropomus leopardus | reverse complement strand
AATTTTTTGACCGTCACAACCCTGCAAAGTTGTTTAGCTATTGGGTTTTGATCCATCTGGTCTAATAACGTTTCAAAGTTCTAGAAGAGCCATGATTAAATTATTTTTATTCCCATTGAACTTAACAGAGAACCAAACTGGTTGGCCGGTGGCAGTCTGATGCTAAAGATATGGGTAATTTCATATTGTGGAAATCAAGCTTTTTTGGCTTGATGACCACCAAGCTGCTTTCATAGAAATTAATGGGACCCTGCTTCAATGCAACTTGTTCTTGCACTTGAGTAGTACATGTAGTATTAAATGACAAAAATACCAAAGTCAAAATGAGTTTCTGAAAAGGCAGGAGTCTGATCTAATAGCACTGGCATCAGGGGTCAAACAGGTAGATATGTGCTAATTGAGTCTCCCTCAGATCCTTCATCACTTTGAACTCTCCGAGCTTGATCAACTCCTTTTCCCTTCTGAATAATTTTTGTGGCTTGAGACTCTAAAGGAAATATAGGGCACAGCTGCATCAGTGGTATCTCCAGTGTTTTGCAATTTGGAACAGCCCAACATAGTCTCATTACCAAAGGCATGTTCAATCAAGCACAGGTTGAGCGGAAAGGATTACAAATAGGCTTACTGTCTGAACCAGGGCTGGCACTGGTGTGTCATGGCCATGCCATTGTCTTCCTTAGTGGGCGTTGGGTGCGTGGTAACAGTATTTTTCTGCTACCGTGTGACATCTCGGGGCAAAAATAACAGCAGACTTTCCTCTCCTGTCCGGCCCCGTCTGGCTATGAATGATGGGAGGTTAATGAGCCAAACAGAGGTGACTGCAAGTGAACAGAAACATTATGTTCAGTTTTCTGTGGAGCATCTCGCTGTCACCTCAAATTCTATCAAACACAAGACTCACACCAGAAGCTAACAAATTAAATATGTGGTTTCCTTGAAGACATTAAGTAAATCATTGTTGCTCATTTTACATTTTGGAACTGTATGAAAATGTTTGATATGGAAACAAAGTACAATATTATTTAAAGAAATTGTTCTTTTTTTTAAGCACTGCACATTACCCCACAACTCACACTTTTTAAGGGAATAAACTGGTTCTAAACTGGCGAGTGATGTCTCTTTTAAAAGAGGAATCTCAAAGAGAGTTTACGCAGTACTGTAAATTTCACAGATTGAGGTTGCT
>NW_024673121.1:0-207 GCF_008729295.1 Plectropomus leopardus | reverse complement strand
AAATAGTGTGCCAAGATACACCATAGCATAGAATGATGCAAAAAAGGCCAAAAATACCATATTTTGGCATGTCGGAAAAATGACCCAAAAAGCAAGGCTATAGTGTGGCAAAAATGTCAAAAAGCCACATGTCCCAAAAACAACTGAAAACTGCATGAAACTGCATTAAATAGCGTGCCAAGACACGCCATAGGACAAGATAATGCT
>NW_024673120.1:0-457 GCF_008729295.1 Plectropomus leopardus | reverse complement strand
GCTGAGTCACGCCATAGCATAGGATATTGCAAAAATAGCCAAAAAAACACCATAATTTAGCATGTTGAAACAATGACCGAAAAAGCAAGGCTATAGTATGGCAAAAATGTCAAAATATGACATTTCCAAAAAAATGCTAAAAACCACCTTAAAGCGTACAAAATAGCATGTTGAGTCACGCCATAGCATAGGATATTGAAAAAATAGCCAAAAACACCATGATTTAGCATGTTGAAAAAATGACAGAAGAAGCAAGGCTATAGTATGGCAAAAATGTCAAAATATGACATTTCCAAAAAAATGCTAAAAACCACCTTAAAGCGTACAAAATAACATGCCAAGTCACACCATAGCATAGGATGTTGAAAAAATAGCCAAAAACACCATAATTTAGCATATTGAAAAACTGGCCAAAGAAGCAAGGCTATAGTATGGCAAAAATGTCAAAATATGACAT
>NW_024673119.1:0-291 GCF_008729295.1 Plectropomus leopardus | reverse complement strand
GCCTTTTTTGGCCTTTGTTTGCACTTTTTATAATATGACACGTTTCTACAAGCTATAATATGCTGTTTTTAGCCATTTTTGGGACATCCCAAACTTTGACATTTTTGCCATACTATATAGTATGGGATTTTTGACAGTTTTTTCAACATGCTAAATTCTGATATTTTTGGGAATTTTTGGCCTTTGTTTTCACTTTTTATAATATGACAGGTTTCTACAAGCTAGAATATATCGTTTTCAGCAATTTTTGGGACTTGTCAAAATTTGACATTTTTGCCATACTATAGCATG
>NW_024673118.1:0-451 GCF_008729295.1 Plectropomus leopardus | reverse complement strand
TATTTACTGTTGTTTTTGGCTATTTTTGCAAAATCGTTTGCTATGGCATGTCTCAGCACACTATTTTATGTGGTTTAAAATGGTTTTTAGCCGTTTTTTGAAAATGGCATTTTTGACATTTTTGCCATACTATAGCCTTGCATTTTTGGTGGATTTTTGGACATGCTATTAAATGCTGTTTATAGCTGTTTTTCAACATCCTTTGCTATGGCATTTTTAGGCATGCTATTTCATGTTGTTTAAAGTGGTTTTCAGCAGTTTTTTGAAAATGACAATTTTTGACATTTTTACCATACTATAGCCTTGCATTTTTGATGGATCTGTGGACATGCTATTTCATGTTGTTTTAGGCTGTTTTTTCAACATCCTCTGCTATGGTGTGTCTCGGCACGCTATTTTATGTAGTTTAAAGTGTTTTTTAGCAGTTTTTTGAAAATGGCATTTTTGACAG
>NW_024673117.1:0-290 GCF_008729295.1 Plectropomus leopardus | reverse complement strand
GTTATAGTATACAAAGTGGAAATAAAGGCCAAAAAAGACCAAAAACTTCATAATTTAGCATGTCAAAAAAATGACCGAAAAGGCAATAGTATAGTATGTCGAAAAAAGTCAAATTTTGACCACTCCTAAAAATGGCTGAAAACAAGATAAGATAGCTTGTAGAGATGTATCATAGTATGCAAAGTGGGAATAAAGGCCAAGAAAGACCAAAAACTTCATAATTTGGCATGTCAAAAAAATGACCAACAAAGGCAATAGTATAGTATGTCGAAAAAAGTCAAATTTTGACC
>NW_024673116.1:0-469 GCF_008729295.1 Plectropomus leopardus | reverse complement strand
TCTCAAATTTCTATGCTATGGCGTGAATTAGCAGGGTATTCTAAGCTGTTTTCAGCTGTTTTTGGGACGTGTCAAATTTTGACATTTTTCGCCTTACTATAGTCTTGGATTTTTGGACACTTTTTCGACATGACAAATCATGATGTTTTTAGCCATTTTCTCAAATTTCTATGCTATGGCGTTTCTTGGCAGGGTATTCTAAGCTGTTTTCAGCTGTTTTCAGATGTTTTTGGGACATATCAAATTTTGACATTTGTCGCCTTACTTGGATTTTTGGTCACTTTTTCGACAGGCAAAATTATTATGTTTTCTGCCGTTTTTGCTACTTTCTCTGCCATGACGTGTCTTGACAGGCTATTCTAAGCTGTTTTCAGCTTTTTTCAGATGTTTTGAGGAAATGTTAAGTTTTGAAATTTTTTGCCTTACTATAGTCTTGGATTTTTGGTAATTTTTTCGACATGAGAAATTA
>NW_024673115.1:0-263 GCF_008729295.1 Plectropomus leopardus | reverse complement strand
TTTGCTTGTTTTTGTTTTGTTTTGTTTTGTTTGTTTTTCTCTCCTGACACTCTGACTATTAACAGTTCATCAGAGTGACAGCCTGGGGGTAGAAACTGCCTTTGTGTCTGGTGGTCTTGGCATACAGTGCTCTGTAACGCCTTCCAGAGGGGAGAAGTTCGAACAGTTTGTGACCGGGGTGTGATGGGTCTGCAGAGATGGTGCCTGCATGTTTCCTGATCCTGGACCGGTAAAGGTCCTGGATGGAGGGCAGGTCGGCCCCA
>NW_024673114.1:0-440 GCF_008729295.1 Plectropomus leopardus | reverse complement strand
AAAATGACACAAAGAGCAAGGCTATAGTATGGCAAAAATGTCAAAAATGACACCTCCCAAAAATAGCCAAATATAGCTTTACAAGGCATTAAATAGCATGCCTAAATAGGCTATAGCATAGAAAGTTGCAAAAACAACCAAAAACACCAAAATATAGCATGTTTAAAAAAAATGACACAAAGAGCAAGGCTATAGTATTTCAAAAATGTCAAAAAATGACACGTCCCAAAAACAGCTCAAAGTAGTTCAAAACTGCATTAAATAGCGTGCCGAGACATGCCATGGCACAGAAAGTTGCAAAAACGGCCAAAAACACCAAAATATAGCATGTTGAAAAAATGACCCAAAGAGCAAGGCTATAGTATGGCAAAAATGTCAAAAATGACACCTCCCAAAAACAGCTAAAAATAGCTTTAACAGGCATTAAATAGCGTGCCTAA
>NW_024673113.1:0-383 GCF_008729295.1 Plectropomus leopardus | reverse complement strand
TCATAAAAATGGCTGAAAACGGCATATTATAGGTTTTGTAGACCCATTATAGTATACAACGTGGAAATAAAGGCCAAAAAAGGCCAAAAACTTCAGAATTTAGCATGTCGAAAAAATGGCCAAAAACGCCATAGTATAGTATGTCCAAAAATGTCAAATTTTGGCATGTCATAAAAATGGCTGAAAACCATCTATTATAGCTTGGAGAGACCCATCATAGTGTACAAAGTGGAAATAAAGGCCAAGAAAGGCCAAAAACATCATAATTTAGCATGTCGAAAAAATGGCCAAAAACGCCATAGTATAGTATGTCGAAAAATGTCAAATTTTGGCATGTCATAAAAATGGCTGAAAACGGCATATTATAGGTTTTGTAGACCCAT
>NW_024673112.1:0-353 GCF_008729295.1 Plectropomus leopardus | reverse complement strand
CTGCTGTGGATGGCCAGGAAGAGCAGGAAGTGGCGCTGGCATCCCGGTGCCAGGCGGTCCAACATGAGTGGGCTGCTCAAATTGAGGAGGGAGAACAGTCAAGGCAACACAGCGTCGAGAATCCCAGGTCAGGTGAGCTGGCGGGAGTGGGAGGGCGCCACGACACATCAGACGCCTCAGGCAAACCTGACCTCCGCGGCCAGTGGGACTGAGGTAAAGCGACTTTTTTTTTTTTTTTTCGGGAGTTTTTCCTTGGGTGATGTGAGGGTCTAAGGGCCGAGGGATGTCGTAAACTGTACAGCCCACTGAGGCGAACCATGTTTTGTGATAATGGGCTCAACGAATAAAATTGA
>NW_024673111.1:0-1335 GCF_008729295.1 Plectropomus leopardus | reverse complement strand
GGATCCGAGTAATGTCCTGCCAGAAGAGTTTGTGGCTTATTTTACAAGGAAGTTAGAGAACATTCGGTCCCAAATCTTACCTGATCAAAGAAATCTATCCACTGCCTGTGATAATAATGTCTCCCTCTCCCAGTTTCAATACACTAAACTCATATCTCAGTTGATGAATGAATCCCTCCACTTGCCTTTTAGACACTATTCCCACTAAGTCTTTAAAGCAGGTTTTCCAAACTGTTGGTCCTTTTATTTCGTAAATTATTACCGGTTCACTTATTTCTGGCATCTTTCCAAATATTTTGAAACATGCTATAATCAGCTACTACTGAAAAAACCCAATCTGGATCCCCTTTTACTCAGTAATTACTGCCCAATATCTAAACTCTCATTTTTATCTAAGGTGCTGGAGAAGGTCATTTTGATTCAAGTAATCTCTTTTATGGGCAACAATAATATTTTTAGAAGTTTTCAGTCTGGTTTTAGAGCCCAGCATAACACTGAGACAGCCCTTATAAAAGTTTGCAATGACTTACTTTTAACAGCCGACAGAGGTGAATGCTCAGTCCTGGTGCTTTTAGATTTGAGTGCTACTTTTGACATTGTTGATCACTCTGTTCTTCTGCACTGACTTGAATCCTGGGTTGGTTTAAAGGGAACAGCTCTACAGTTGTTGAGTTCCTGCCTTTCTAACAGAACCTTCTCTGTCTTCTTAAACAACTCCAGCTCCTCTGTGTCTCCTTTCAAGTGTGCAGTGACTCAAGGGTCCATTCTCAGCCCACCGTTATTTTCCATTTATATGCTCCCCCTCAGTCACATCATTCAGAACTATGGTATCTCCCATCACTGTTACGTGGATAATACACAGCTATATGCCCCCCTCCAGTCCAGTAAATCTTTAGATAACCTCCTTACCTGTGTAAGTGATATTAGTTGCTGGATGTCACAATTTTTTTTTTAATTGAACAATGACAAAACTGAAATTTTAGCCATAGGCCCAACGAACAAAAGCAGCCTGATTCACAGAAAACTTGGTTGCCTTTCTTTAATTTCACCATTCTTGGCTCGTGACAAAAGGTGATTGTGCCTTTACTGTCAGAGCCCCTAAACTGTGGAACTGTTGCTCACTGAAATCAGACTTGCTCCATCATTACCATCTTTTAAATAGCTTCTGAAGACTTTATTTTATAGGAAAGCATTTTTGAGTATTGAAAAGGTTGCTGTAGCTTTGTTTTATTAACCGCCTGTGGCCTTTGTACTTATTCACTGTGTTTTTTTCTTTTTGTTTTTTTTTTGTGTTCTGAAAAGCACTTTATAACCTTGTTAAGAAAAGTGCTAAAT
>NW_024673110.1:0-325 GCF_008729295.1 Plectropomus leopardus | reverse complement strand
ATTGCTGTTGCATCTCTCCCCCTCTCTTCCTCTCTCTCTTTCTCTTTTCTTTTTGTCAATATTGAACTTTGATTGTTATTTATGACATCTATTGCACGTCTGTCCGTCCTGGAAGAGGGATCCCTCCTCAGTTGCTCTTCCTGAGGTTTCTACCATTTTTTTCCCCTGTTACAGGGTTTTTTTTTGGGGGGGGGGTTTCCTCCGACGATGTGGGGGTCTAAGGGCGGAGGGATGTCGTATGATGTAAAGCACCCCACGACAAAGAGATGTTTTGTTTGACGGGCTTTATAAATAACACTGACTTGACTTGAATCAGACAGTGGTC
>NW_024673109.1:0-528 GCF_008729295.1 Plectropomus leopardus | reverse complement strand
TGTGACACGTCACAAAAACAACTGAAAACACCTCAAAACAGCATAAAATAGCGTGCTGAGACATGCCATAGCATTAAAACATGCCAAAACTGCCAAAAACACCAAAATATAGCATGTCGAAAAAATGTCCAAAAAAGCAAGGCTATAGTATGGCAAAAATGTCAAAATGTGACACATCGCAAAAACAGTTAAAAGCACCTCAAAACAGCATAAAATAGCGTGCTGAGACACGCCATAGCATTAAAACGTGTAAAAACTGCCAAAAACACCAGACACACAAGATTTAGCATGTCGAAAAAATGACCGAAAGAGCAAGGCTATAGTATGGCAAAAATATCAAAATTTGACATGTCCCAAAAACAGCTGAAAACATCTCAAAACAGCATAAAAACGTCTGCTGACACACGCCATAGCATTAAACGTGCAAATATGGCAAAAATCACCATAACATAGCATGTCGAAAAAATGACCAAAAAAGCAAGGCTATAGTATGGCAAAAATGTCAAAATTTGACGTGTCCCAAAAACC
>NW_024673108.1:0-395 GCF_008729295.1 Plectropomus leopardus | reverse complement strand
TGTTGAAAAAATGACCGAAAAGGCAAGGCTATAGTAAGGCAAAAATTTCAAAATATGACATGTCTCAAAAATAGCTAAAAGCAACTGGAAACATCATAAAATATCCTGCAGAGAAACGCCATAGCATAGTCTCTTGCAAAAACAGCAAAAAATACCATTTTATAGAAAGTTAAAAAAAAATGACTGGAAAGGCAAGGCTATAGTAAGGCAAAAATGTCAAAATATGACATTTCTCAAAAACAGCTAAAAGCAACTGGAAACATCATAAAATATCCTGCAGAGAAACGCCATGGCATAGTCCTTTGCAAAAATGGCCAAAACCATCAAAATACAGCATGTTGAAAAAAGGACCGAAAAGGCAAGGCTATAGTAAGGCAAAAATGTCAAAATATGAC
>NW_024673107.1:0-201 GCF_008729295.1 Plectropomus leopardus | reverse complement strand
TATCTAAATATGACATGTCCTAAAAACAGCTGAAGACAACTCAAAACAGCATAATATAGCGTGCCAAGACATGCCATAGCATAGAAAGTTGCAAAAACGGTCAAAAACACCATCATAATGCGTGCTGAAAAAATAACTCAAAAAGCAAGGCTATAGTAAGGCAAAAATGTCAAAATGTGACATGTCCCAAAAACAGCTGAA
>NW_024673106.1:0-297 GCF_008729295.1 Plectropomus leopardus | reverse complement strand
TATAGTAAGGCAAAAATGTCAAAATTTGACATTTCTCAAAAACAACTGAAAACACGTGGAAACAGCTTAGAATAGCTTGCCAAGACACACCATAGCAAAGAAAGATGCAAAAAGGGCCAAAAACATCATAATTTCCCATGTCGAAAACGTGACCAAAAATGCAAGGCTATAGTAAGGCAAAAATGTCAAAATTTGACATTTCCATGGAACAGCTAAAAACAGATGGAAACAGCTTAGAATAACCTGCCAAGACACGCCATAGCAAAGAAAGTTGCAAAAAGGGCCAAAAACATCATA
>NW_024673105.1:0-267 GCF_008729295.1 Plectropomus leopardus | reverse complement strand
GACACGTCCCAAAAACAGCTGAAAACATCTCAAAACAGCATGAAATTGCATGCTGAGACATGCCATAGTATTAAAACGTGCAAAAATGGTCAAAAACAACGTAATATGACAAGTCCAAAAAATGACTAAAAAAGCAAGGCTATAGTATGGCAAAATTGTCAAAATTCGACACGTCCCAAAAACAGCTGAAAACAATTCAAAACAGCATAAAATAGCATGCTGAGACACGCCATAGCATTAAAACGTGCAAAAATGGCCAAAAACAAC
>NW_024673104.1:0-630 GCF_008729295.1 Plectropomus leopardus | reverse complement strand
ATTATAGTATGTAAAGCAGTTTTCAGTCATTTTTAGGACATGTCAAAATTGGAGATTTTTTGCCAGACTATAGTATGAGACTTTTGGTGATTTTTTCAACGGCTCAAATTTGACATGTCCAAAAAACAGCTAAAAACACCTCAAAACACCATAAAAGAGCGTGCTGAGACAGCATAGCATTAAAATGTGCGAATATTGACAAAAAATAACATATCATAACATGTCAACAAAATGATGAAAACAGCAAGGCTATAATATGGCAAAAATGACCGAATTTAACATGTCCCAAAAACAGCTGAAAACACCTCAAAACAGCATAAAACAGCCTGCTGAGACACGCCATAGTAATAAAACATGCAAATAGCGCCCAAAACAACATAATATGGAGTGTCAAAAAAATGACCAAAGAAGCAAGGCTATAGTATGGCAAAAATGTAAAATTTAACATGTCCCCAAAACAGCTAAAAACACCTCAAAACAGCATAAAATAGCCTGCTGAGGGAAGCCATAGCATTAAAATATGCAAATATTGCCAAAAACACCATATTATAACATGTCAAAAAAATGATGAAAACAGCAAGGCTATAGTATGGCAAAAATGTCCAAATTTGACATGTCCCAAAAACAGCT
>NW_024673103.1:0-303 GCF_008729295.1 Plectropomus leopardus | reverse complement strand
CATCCCAAAAACTGCTGAAAACTGTTGAAAACCTCCTTAAATAGTGTGCTGCGGCACACCATAGCAAAGAAAGTTGCAAAAACGGCCCAAAACACCATAAAACAACATGTCGAAAAAATTACCCAAAATGCAAGGCTATAGTATGGCAAAACAGTCAAAATTTGACATGTCCCAAAAACTGCTAAAAACTATTGGAAACCGTCTTAAATAGCATGCAGAAACACGCCTTAGGAAAGAATTTTACAGAAACAGCTCAAACACGATAAAATGGAATGTCCAAAAAATGACCCAAAATACAAGGCT
>NW_024673102.1:0-388 GCF_008729295.1 Plectropomus leopardus | reverse complement strand
GAAGTCCAATAACAAAACACCACTCGGGTTCAGATCGGGGGGGGGCCATTCCTCCCGATCACACCCCTCCAGGTCTCACTGTCATTGCCAACGTGGGCGTTGAAGTCCCCCAGCAGAACGAGGGAGTCCCCAGAAGGAGCACTCTCCAGCACCCCCCCTAAGGACCCCAAAAAGGGTGGATACTCTGAACTGCTGTTTGGACCATAGGCACAAACAACAGTCAGGATCCGTCCCCCAACCCAAAGGCGGAGGAAGGCGACCCTCTCATTCACCGGCGTAAACTCCAATGTGCAGGCACCGAGCCGGCGCCTCTCACCAGTGGCAACTCCAGAGTGGAAGAGAGTCCATCCCCTCTCAAGAAGACTGGTTCCGGAGCCCAAGCCATGCG
>NW_024673101.1:0-222 GCF_008729295.1 Plectropomus leopardus | reverse complement strand
TATAGTATGGCAAAAATGTCCAAATTTGACATGTCCCAAAAACAGCTTAAAACACCCCAAAACAGCATAAAAAACCCTGCTGAGTTAGCCATAGCATTAAAATATACAAATATTGCCAAAAACACCGTATTATAACATGTCAAATAAAAAACCAAAACAGCAAGGCTATAGTATGGCAAAAATGTCAAAATAAAGCATGTCCCAAAAACAGCTGAAAACACC
>NW_024673100.1:0-1129 GCF_008729295.1 Plectropomus leopardus | reverse complement strand
ATTCACATTTTAATAAAACATAAACACAAATATATGCAGGTTTAATATTTTAGTCATTTATCAAACAAAAACATCAATCATTTCTAAGCCCAAGCCTCTCAAATGTGAGGATTTTATGTGTTCTCTGTTTTCTACATTAAGGTTAAATCAGTTTTATTTCTATAGGCCAATATCACATATTTCATAGATAAAAAAAAATGAAAAATGTCAATCTAGAGGAGCAACTTAAGGTGTCAAAAAGAAAAAGATAAGAGCCGAACAACCTCCTCTCAAACATGGAGACCTGGAAATATATTGTAAATTTATCATTTTCATGCACGCAGAATTAAATCACGAAAAAAGATGGGGTTTTTTTTATCTTTGTTTTTACTTCTAAACCAAACTGGAACCAATGGAACTGAAAAAAATGAAAACAGGGAGGTGCCAAAAACTGCAGTTCCTCTAACAGCCACTTGAGGCTGTCTATAAAAGTGAGTCAGTCCTCATACACCCATGTTAAAATTCCCAACTTTACAGCTGAAATAAACATGTTTGACATTTATGACAACTGTAAACGTGGAGTTTTTAATAACTCACCAATTAACATTTTATTCAGGCTAAATGTTACACATTTTTAAGGGTAGGACCGCTCGAGTGACAGGCTGTCTTTGAATTCTTGAATTCTGACACAATATTTAAAATGCTTATTTAAAGGTTACAAACATACATACATATAAACAATTGAATTGAATTGTTTTGGGGTCCACCACCTGGTTATTGGGAGGTGGCACTACAATATATAAAATAATATCTGTGCATTGCAGTGGACATGATGCATTGAAGGGTTAATATGTTTCTTTTTTGGACTGTGAATTAGACAAAAAAACCTGAGTCCTCCTCATGAGATCTGGGAACATGTGATTGCCATTCATCAATATTTTCTGAAATCTTATTCAATAAGTTGATAATCGATAATGAAAAAGTATTACTTGCATGCTGATCAATTATTAGTTACTGCAGTCTGTCAGACAAGGTGGCGTCTCCTGGAGCTCGCCGATGTTGGTCAGCTGATGCAGTCACTCACACAAAGGCATTATTCACATGCTCAATCAAGTGTGATCTAATGCTGCTTACATAACTCGAACTTAAA
>NW_024673099.1:0-225 GCF_008729295.1 Plectropomus leopardus | reverse complement strand
CAAGGCTATAGTATGGCAAAAATGTCAAAATATGACATGTCCCAAAAACAGCCTAAAGTCACTTTAAACAGCATTAAATAGCCTTCTGAAACATGCCATAGCAATGAAAGTAACACAAAAAGCCCAAAATATCAAAATTTTGCATGTGGGAAAAATGACCAAAAAAGCAAGGCTATAGTATGGCAAAAATGTCAAAATATGACATGTCCCAAAAACAGCTAAAAA
>NW_024673098.1:0-526 GCF_008729295.1 Plectropomus leopardus | reverse complement strand
AAGGCTATAGTATGGCAAAAATGTCAAAATATGACATATACCAAAAATCAACTGAAAACACCTCAAAACAGCATAAAATAGCTTACCAACACGCGCCATAACATAGAATTCTTAAAAAATAGCCAAAAACATTCTAAAAATGTTTGTTGAAAAAAATGACAAAAAAGGCAAGCCTATAGTATGGCAAAAATGTCAAAATATGACATATCCCAAAAACAGCTGAAAACACATCAAAACAGTATAAAATAGCGTGCCAAGTGACACCATAGCAAAGATTTTAGAAAAAACAGCAAAAAACATCATAGTTGTGTATGTTTAAAAGATGACATAGAGGGCAAGGCTATAGTATGGCAAAAATGTCAAAATATGACATATCCAAAAAACAGCTGAAAACACCTCAAAACAGCATAAAACAGCGTGCCAAGTAACACCATGGCATAGAATTTTACAAAAAACGCCCAAAACACCATAAAAATACATGTTGAAAAAATGGCAAAAACGGCAAGGCTATAGTATGGCAAAAATG
>NW_024673097.1:0-404 GCF_008729295.1 Plectropomus leopardus | reverse complement strand
GAGAGGGGGAGAGAGGGGGAGAGAGGCACTGCAATAATAGAAACAGATGCATGTCATATTACAATAACAATAGGTATGAGATTATTAATTGCACTCTATGATGATGTTGAGAGAGATGATAACAGTCTCATGCATATGTTGATAGGGAGGTGTCCAAAGGCAAGATCACAGCATTGGCGCAATCAGGACCAGACCACAATCAGGGCGAGCGGGGGGAACAGTATCAGTACATCCACAGCATGAGCACAACCAAAGGCAGGGTCACAGCATCAGCACAGCTATCACCACGGTCAGGCACAGTCAAGGTTACGGCCAGGATCCAGGACAACTAGGAAACAAGGGAGCAGGAATGCTCCCGAGAGGCAACAGGATTAGCGCAGTGCAGTTCAACAGACCCAGGCTCC
>NW_024673096.1:0-569 GCF_008729295.1 Plectropomus leopardus | reverse complement strand
AAGCAAGGCTATAGTATGGGAAAATGGCAAAATATGTCATGTCCCAAAAATGACTCAAAACAACGCAAAACACTATAAAATAGCGTGCCGAAACATGCCATAGCAAAGATTATTGCAAAAACCGCCAAAAACACAATAATTAGCATGTTGAAAAAATGACCAAAGAAGCAAGGCTATAGTATGGAAAAATGGCAAAATATGTCATGTCCCAAAAATGGCTCAAAACAACTCAAAACATTATAAAATAGCGTGCCAAGACACGCCATAGCATAGAATGTTGCAAAAACGGCCAAAAACACAATAATTTAGCCTTTTGAAAAAATGACCAAATAAGCAAGGCTATAGTATGGAAAAATGGCAAAATATGTCATGTCCCAATAATGGCTGAAAACACCTGAAAACACTGTAAAATAGCTTGCCGATACAAGCCATAGCATAGAATGTTGCAAAAACCGCCAAAAACACAATAATTTTGCATGTTGAAAAAATAACCGAAGAAGCAAGGCTATAGTATGGGAAAATGGCAAAATATGTCATGTCCCAAAAATGGCTCAAAACAACTCAAAACA
>NW_024673095.1:0-310 GCF_008729295.1 Plectropomus leopardus | reverse complement strand
GTGTTTCTTTGGGCATGCTATTTAATTGTGTTTTTGACTGTTTTTGCTAAATCCTTTGCTATAGCCTGTCTCGGCACGCTATTTCATGTCGGTTAAAATGGTTTTCAGCAGTTTTTTGAAAATGACATTTTGTGACATTTTTGCCATACTATAGCCTTGCATTTTTGTTGGTTTTTTGGACATGCTGTTTAATTGTGTTTTGGACTGGTTTTGCAAAATCCTTTGCTATTGCGGGTCTCAGCACGTTATTTCATTTGGTTTAAAATGGTTTTCAGCAGTTTTTTGAAAATGGCATTTTTTGACATTTTTG
>NW_024673094.1:0-215 GCF_008729295.1 Plectropomus leopardus | reverse complement strand
TCTCTGCATGCTATTTTAGGTGGTTTAAAATGGTCTCCAGCAGTTTTTTTTAAACTGCATTTTTTGACATTTTCGCCATACTATAGCCTTGCTTTTTTGGTGGATTTTTAGACATGCTATTTAATACTGTGTTGGGTTGTTTTTGCAACATCTTTTGTTGTGGCGTGTTTCGGCGTGCTCTTTTATGTGGTTTAAAATGGTTTCCAGCAGTTTTT
>NW_024673093.1:0-225 GCF_008729295.1 Plectropomus leopardus | reverse complement strand
TCTCACGCACACACACACACACACACACACACACACACACACACACAGAGAGAGTTGCAAATGTGAGAGACGAGGGCATAATATAAACATACAATGGACACTTTATATGCAAGTGGACGAGATGCGGCCTCATGTAAAAACATAATGCTACACATGCACATATACATACATACATCAAACACACACACACACACACACACACACACACACACACACACACACACA
>NW_024673092.1:0-349 GCF_008729295.1 Plectropomus leopardus | reverse complement strand
TTGGCAAAAATTAGACTAATTTAAAGTCATACTAAACAAATATCTAATCATGTTTACTTGTGCATATAATTGTGTGTATTTAACCTTTTAGGGCCCACTTTAATATAACACACACACACACACACACACAGCTGTATCTGCACACAAAATGTGTTTTTCAAAATCAGGCTTGAAAAAATATAATATATTTATATGATTTTCTATTTTTTTGACCTGAACAGTCTGAATGTAACTATTTAGTTTCCACAGTGTATTTTAGACTTATTGTAGGAGCTGAGCTGCAAATTCACTGATTACACTCAAATACACAATCTGGACTACATTTAGGACACATGCATCAACACACACA
>NW_024673091.1:0-381 GCF_008729295.1 Plectropomus leopardus | reverse complement strand
TGGCAAAAATGTCAAAAATCGACATGTCCCAACAACAGCTGAAAACATTTGAAAACAGTATTAAAAAGTGTGCTGAGACACGCTATAGCACAGAATGTTTCAAAGACGGCCAATAACACCATAATATGGCATGTTGAAAAAATGACACAAAAAGCAAGGCTATAGTATGGCAAAAATGTCAAAAATTGACATGTCCCAAAAACAGCTGAAAACAATTGAAAACCGCATTAAATAGCGCACTGAGACACGCTATACCATAGAATGTTGCAAAAACAGCCAAAAACACTATAATATGGCATGTTTAAAAAATGACACAAAAAGCAAGGCTATAGTGTGGCAAAAATGTCAAAAATTGACATGTCCCAAAAACAGCTGAAAATA
>NW_024673090.1:0-369 GCF_008729295.1 Plectropomus leopardus | reverse complement strand
AAAAAATGTCAAAAATGACATGTCCCAAAAACAACTGAAAACACATCAGAACAGCATAAAATAGTGTGCGAAGACACACCATAGCATAGAATGTTGCACAAATGGCCAAAAACACCATAATAACGCATGGTGAAAAAATTACCAAAAAAGCAAGGCTATATAGTATGGCAAAAAAAGTCAAAAATGACATATCCCAAAAACAGCTGAAAACACCTCAGAACAGCATAAAATAGCATGCCGAGTCACGCCATTGCAAAGAATGTTGCAAAAATGGCCAAAAACACCAAAATAATGCATGGTGAAAAAATGACCGAAAAGGCAAGGCTATAGTATGGCAAAAAATGTCAAAAATGACATGTCCCAAAAACA
>NW_024673089.1:0-1214 GCF_008729295.1 Plectropomus leopardus | reverse complement strand
TGAAATATATAATGAAGAGACATTTTCTAGACATTTTTTTAATAATATCTAATAATCTCACTCCCACCCACCTTCATCATCATCCCCAGATCATTTCCTCGTCACCTTTTACTATTTTTTTGCAGAACTCGCCAATGCTTTTTCCCATGTTCTTGAAAGAAACCATTTTTTCCCAGGTTTCTGAGGCTTAAATGCTGGTAAAATGCAGCACATTAAAACTGATGTCAATCCAGGTGTTAAAGGGCTAAACACTAATTATAACCTGACAGATTAAATATACTCATCTATGACTCATGATACATATAGTGGAAGCAAAATGACAAAGACAAACTATTTTAAGCAGCAAGCCAAAAAACAAAAAGTACCGTTTGTAGTCTGAGATTCTTTTTCTGTTTCTTTCATCTCGACTCAAAGCTTTAAAATTCACAGGCTGCACTGAAGGAGTGGGCTGATAATCGGACTCAACTGTGGGTGGAGATTTCAGAGCTCTTCGGCCCCTCAAAGAGTTTCCCCCTACACCTTTCTGCTGGTGGTCAGACACAACAACAGCCCCTTTTTATAAATCCTGCTTCAGCAAAGACGTGTCAGCAGCTGGATCCTGCTGCCGCCCTCAGCTGAAGCTGGGAACTGCAGTCATGTGACAGAGCACAATGTGATACCATTCAAGTCTCGTAGTCCACCGACTCCCAACCACCAGGGCTCGCCAAAGCCACACAGGAGGCCTTCTGGATTTTAAGGGGTCTAAAAAACCCCAAATCAAACCAAAAAAAACAACAACAACCATACAGTTTATCAGCATGTTCCAGCATTTCATTCATTTCTGTGAAGAAACATAACAGAAATTGTCATTTTTTTTATCATTATGATACAAACTTTAAACAAATTCTCACAGGACAGGGGCCCAGTTAAGACCTGAACACAAGCTACATTAACTCTTTAACTCCTGGATCTACATCAGTTTTCTTGTGCTGCGTTCAGACGCCTTTGACAAGCATTGAAACCTGAGAAAATTTGTTTGATATTTTTGATTACATGGGGGAAAATACAGTGAGCAACTTGGCAAAAAGTGAAAAGGTGACAGTAGAAAATGCCTTAAAAGTAGCTAGGTGGGATTATTATATATTATCAAATTCAAACGGACAAACAAAAAAAGGGGAAAATGTCAAAAAAACAATATAAATCTTATAATTATATATTTAAAATTATGCTGCAGA
>NW_024673088.1:0-233 GCF_008729295.1 Plectropomus leopardus | reverse complement strand
TTAAACCGTTCAAAAATGATCAAAAACACCATAATTTGGCATGTCGAAAAAATGAAAACAAAAGCAAGGCTATAGTATGGCAAAAATGTCAAAATTTGACATGTTCCAAAAACAGCTGAAAACAATTCAAAACAGCATAAAATAGCATGCTTACACACGCCATAGCATTAAAACGTGTAAATATGGTCAAAAACACCATAATTTGGCATGTCGAAAAAATGACCAAAAAGGAA
>NW_024673087.1:0-245 GCF_008729295.1 Plectropomus leopardus | reverse complement strand
AAAAAAGCATGTTGAAAAAATGAGTGAAAAGGCAAGGCTATAGTATGTCAAAAAATGTCAAAATATGACATCTAACAAAAACGGATGAAAACACCTCAAAACAGCATAAAAGAGCGTATTGAGACATGCCATAACATAGTTTGTTTTAAAAATTGCCAAAAACACCATAAAAAAGCATATTGAAAAATGAGTGAAAAGGCAAGGCTATAGTATGGCAAAAATGTCAAAATATGAGGTGTCCCAAA
>NW_024673086.1:0-264 GCF_008729295.1 Plectropomus leopardus | reverse complement strand
CGCACACACACACACACACACACACACACACACACACACACACACACACACACGCTGGACCATACTGAGTTTGAAGAGCTGGGGAGGGGACTGTGTCTCTAATCTTAGACGTGCAGCATGTAGTAGCTATAGATAAAGCATATTCTGGGTGCATGTCAGCTTGTGGTTGCCCACTACAGGATATAAGATGAATGCTAGTTGCCTGTATCACTCTCTTACACACACACACACACACACACACACACACACACACACACACACACA
>NW_024673085.1:0-326 GCF_008729295.1 Plectropomus leopardus | reverse complement strand
CATAGAATTTTGCAAAATCGCACATAAACTCCCTATTTTGGAATGTCAAAAAATGACCAAAAATGCAAGGCTATAGTAAGGCAAAAACGTCAAAATTTGACACGTCCCCAAAACAGCTCAAAACACCTTTAAACAGCTTAGATTAGCATGCAAAAACACACCATAGCAAAGAAAGGTGGAATAATGGCCAAAAACACCATCATTTAGCATGTCCGAAAAATGACCAAAAATGCAAGGTTATAGTAAGGCAAAAATGTCAAAATTTGGAACATCCCAAAGACAGCTCAATATAGCTTTACACAGCTTAGAATAGCCTGCAAAAACAC
>NW_024673084.1:0-212 GCF_008729295.1 Plectropomus leopardus | reverse complement strand
ACATGTCAAAATTTGATATTTTTTGACATACTAGACTATGGCGCTTTCGGCCATTTTTTTCAACATGTTAAATTCTGACGTTTTTGGCCCTTTTTAGTCTTTGCTTCCACTTTGGATACTATGATACATGTCTACAAGCTTTGATATGTCGTTTTAAGCCATTTTTACGACATGTCAAAATTTGACATTTTTCGACATACTATACTATGGCG
>NW_024673083.1:0-284 GCF_008729295.1 Plectropomus leopardus | reverse complement strand
TTCAACATACTATGCTATTGTGTTTTTGGACATTTTTTTGACATGCTAACTTATGAGGTTTTGGGCCTTTTTTGGCCTTTATTCCCACTTTTTATACCATGGCAAGTCTCTAGAAGCTATTATGTCATTTTCAGCCATTTTTGGGAGTAGTGAAAATTGGACTTTTTTTTACATACTATGCTATGGCATTTTTGGACTTTTTTTGACATGCTAACTTATGAGGTTTTGGGCCTTTTTTGGCCTTTATTCCCACTTTGTATACCATGACGCGTCTCTACAAGCTA
>NW_024673082.1:0-259 GCF_008729295.1 Plectropomus leopardus | reverse complement strand
TGCAGGGTTTACATGCATGCTTCTATATCAGTTACCAGCATGTCACTTACTCACTCAGCCCGGTCTGAGAGAAAGAGAGAGAGAGAGAGAGAGATAGTGGCACCATCATCTGTCTATGTCGTCTGCTCAGTCCTGTCTAATGACCACTAACAGGCCATCTGGACTACCTCAACATATAGACTTTTACTCCCATTTCACCAGCCTCACTGTTTACACACACACACACACACACACACACACACACACACACACACACACA
>NW_024673081.1:0-362 GCF_008729295.1 Plectropomus leopardus | reverse complement strand
TTTCGACATGCTATACTATTGCCTTGGTCGGCCATTTTGTTTGACATTCTAAATTTTGAGTTTTTTGGCCTTTTTTGACCTTTATTTCCACTTTGTATACTACAACGTGCCTCTACAAGGTATTCTATGTCGTTTTAAGCCATTTTTAGGAGGGGTCAAATTTTGACTTTTTTCGACATGCTATACTATTGCCTTGGTCGGCCATTTTGTTTGACATGCTGAATTATCTGTTTTTTTGGCCTTTTTTGACCTTTATTCCCACTTTGTATAGTATAACGCGTCTCTAGAAGCTATTCTATGTCGTCTTAAGCCATTTTTAGGAGGGGTCAAATTTTGACTTTTTTCGACATGCTATACTATTG
>NW_024673080.1:0-284 GCF_008729295.1 Plectropomus leopardus | reverse complement strand
TTCCCACTTTGTATAGTACGATAGGTCTCTATAAGCTATTATATGTCTTTTTTAGCCATTTTTATGACATGTCAAATTTTGACTATTTCGACATACTATACGATGACGTTTTTGGCCATTTTTTCAACATGCAAAATAATGAAGTTTTTGGACTTTTTCCTGCCTTTATTCCCACTTTGTATAGTATAATAGGTCTCTACAAGGTAGTATATGTCGTTTTCAGCCATTTTTATGACATGTCAAATTTTGACTTTTTCGACATACTATACTATGGCGTTTTTGGC
>NW_024673079.1:0-474 GCF_008729295.1 Plectropomus leopardus | reverse complement strand
TTTTGGCCTTCATTTTCACTCTGTATACTATGATGCGTCTCTACAGGCTATAATAAGTTGTTTTCAGCCATTTTTATGTCATCTCAAAATTTGACATTTTTCGACATACTATACTATGGGGGTTTTGGCCAGTTTTTCAACATTCTAAATTATAATGTTTTTGGCCTTTTTTGGCCTTTATTTCACCTTTTTATACTATGATGCATCTCAACAAGCTATAATAAGTTGTTTTCAGTCATTTTCATGACCTGTCAAAATGTGACATTTTTCGACATACTATACTATGGCATTTTTTGTCATTTTTTCCACATGCGAAATTATGAACTTTATGGCCTTTTTTGGCCTTAATTTCCACTTTTTATACTATGATGCATCTCTACAAGCTATAATAAGTCATTTTCAGCCATTTTTATGACCTGTCAAAATGTGACATTTTTTGACATACTATACTATGGCGTTTTTGGCCATTTTTTT
>NW_024673078.1:0-1028 GCF_008729295.1 Plectropomus leopardus | reverse complement strand
GGATCCGAGTAATGTCCTGCCAGAAGAGTTTGTGGCTTATTTTACAATGAAGTTGAATAGAGAACATTCGGTCCCAAATCTTACCTGATCAAAGAAATCTATCCACTGCCTGTGATAATCAGGTTTTCCAAACTGTTGGTCCATTTATTTAATAAATTATTACCGGTTCACTTATTTCTGGCATCTTTCCAAATATTTTGAAACAAGCTATAGTCAGCTACTACTGAAAAAACCCAATCTGGATCCCCTTTTACTCAGTAATTACTGCCCAATATCTAAACTCTCATTTTTATCTAAGGTGCTGGAGAAGGTCATTTTGATTCAAGTAATCTCTTTTATGGACAACAATAATATTTTTAGAAGTTTTCAGTCTGGTTTTAGAGCCCGGCATAACACTGAGACAGCCCTTATAAAAGATTGCAACGACTTACTTTTAACAGCCGACAGAGGTGAATGCTCAGTCCTGGTGCTTTTAGATTTGAGTGCTACTTTTGACATTGTTGATCACTCTGTTCTACTGCACTGACTTGAATCCTGGGTTGGTTTAAAGGGAACAGCTCTACAGTTGTTGAGTTCCTGCCTTTCTAACAGAACCTTCTCTGTCTTCTTAAACAACTCCAGCTCCTCTGTGTCTCCTTTCAAGTGTGCAGTGACTCAAGGGTCCATTCTCAGCCCACCGTTATTTTCCATTTATATGCTCCCCCTCAGTCACATCATTCAGAACTATGGTATCTCCCATCACTGTTACGTGGATAATACACAGCTATATGCCCCCCTCCAGTCCAGTAAATCTTTAGATAACCTCCTTACCTGTATAAGTGATATTAGTTGCTGGATGTCACTTTTTTTTTTTTAATTGAACAATGACAAAACTGAAATTTTAGCCATAGGCCCAACGAACAAAAGCAGCCTGATTCACAGAAAACTTGGTTGCCTTTCTTTAATTTCACCGTTCTTGGCTCGTGACAAAAGGTGATTGTGCCTTTACTGTCAGAGCCCCTAAACTGTGGAACTGTTGCTCACTGAAA
>NW_024673077.1:0-378 GCF_008729295.1 Plectropomus leopardus | reverse complement strand
AATATAACGCATCTCTACGAGCTATAATAGGTGGTTTTCAGCCATTTTTACGACGGGTCAAAATTTGACATTTTTCGACATACTATACTATGGCGTTTTTTTGCCATTTTTTGGACATGCTAACATATGAAGTTTTTGTACTTTTATGGCCTTCATTCCCATTTTGTGCACTATTACAAGTCTTAACGAGCTATAATATATAGTTTTTAGCCATGTTTACGAGGGGTCAAAATTTGACATTTTTCGACATACTATACTATGGCGTTTTTGGCCATTTTTTAGACATGCTTGATTATAAAGTTTTTGTACTTTTTTGGCCTTCATTCCCATTTTGTACACTATTACAAGTCTTAACGAGCTATAATATGTAGTTTTTAG
>NW_024673076.1:0-399 GCF_008729295.1 Plectropomus leopardus | reverse complement strand
GAGAAGAACAGGTGAGCAGGAGGACAGGTGAGGAGGAGGAGGAGAAGAACAGGTGAGCAGGAGGAGAAGAACAGGTGAGGAGTTAGGGCTGGGCGATAAAATGATAACGATATCAATCGGGATGTAACTTTTCCTCGATTGAAATATGAGACGTAGTCGATAGAATGTGGATAGAACTCATTCCAGCCGTGTTCTGACAGACAACACGAACAGCCGATGATCATAAGAATAGAGACGCGGAGAACCAAACGCAGTGAAGGACTTTGACTGTCGAACAGCTGAGTGTTTGACAGCCACAGCATTTCATCATGGCTGATGGTCCGACAGCAGCGCAGTGAGACAAACAGAGCGCAGCTTCTCCTCACAGCACCAAAGTGTCTGAAACAGACACATCTGCAG
>NW_024673075.1:0-203 GCF_008729295.1 Plectropomus leopardus | reverse complement strand
AACTAAAACACACTGACACACAGAGTTATAGATGCATTCGTAAACATCAGTTTATTTCCACTGAACTTTTTGTTTTTGTCCAGACTGAGTGTGTTTCTGAAGCTCTGGCGGTCAAAAGGATTTAAACAGGCATTTGGGCTGAGAGTGTGGAGGGCAGTGTGTGTGTGTGTGTGTGTGTGTGTGTGTGTGTGTGTGTGTGTGTG
>NW_024673074.1:0-266 GCF_008729295.1 Plectropomus leopardus | reverse complement strand
AGCAGCTGGTGGCAGCTCCGCAGGGCGAAGAAGGCGCTGCCATCTCCTCCATGTCCTCCGTGTCCATCTGAGGACAAGACAGACAAAAAGACACCACATGTCCTATTTCCAGAGAAGGAAGAATCATTTAACCCTTATGGACTATTTGGTGCATTTTAGTCGCTTTTCATCCTTAATTTTTTTGATGATTTTTTTGATGAACTGTGTGTGTGTTGATGCATGTGTCCTAAATGTAGTCCAGATTGTGTATTTGAGTGTAATCAGTG
>NW_024673073.1:0-222 GCF_008729295.1 Plectropomus leopardus | reverse complement strand
CACACACACACACACACACACACACACCCACAACACCCACAGAGAAAGGGAGCTTTCCTCCACATTAACCAGGTGCAGAATCTCCGAGCAGCAGACAGAGCAGACCTGGACATGCCCCCTCTCCACACCTGTCAGCCTTTTGCCATCACTGATCACCTCTACACCGTGTGTATGTGTGTGTGTGTGTGTGTGTGTGTGTGTGTGTGTGTGTGTGTGTGTGTG
>NW_024673072.1:0-254 GCF_008729295.1 Plectropomus leopardus | reverse complement strand
ACACACACACACACACACACACACACACACTTCTCAAAGACACTCTTATCTGACTCACACTGACACACAGTAATGTACAGGTGAGTGTCTAATACAGACCATAATAACCTCTCTGATACCATGGTTACAGCGTCCTGAACACTGAGTTAAATTAAGGAGCACCTCCATCCTTTCAAAATAAAAGTCTCTGATGCGTCTGACCCTGACTGTGTGTGTGTGTGTGTGTGTGTGTGTGTGTGTGTGTGTGTGTGTGT
>NW_024673071.1:0-261 GCF_008729295.1 Plectropomus leopardus | reverse complement strand
TGCAGGGTTTACATGCATGCTTCTATATCAGTTACCAGCATGTCACTGACTCACTCAGCCCGGTCTGAGAGAAAGAGAGAGAGAGAGAGAGAGAGATAGTGGCACCATCATCTGTCTATGTCGTCTGCTCAGTCCTGTCTAATGACCACTAACAGGCCATCTGGACTACCTCAACATATAGACTTTTACTCCCATTTCACCAGCCTCACTGTTTACACACACACACACACACACACACACACACACACACACACACACACA
>NW_024673070.1:0-480 GCF_008729295.1 Plectropomus leopardus | reverse complement strand
GTCTTGTTCCTCCGAGTTTGTCAGAGGATTGTTAGTAAATCCTGACGTTGTGCTGCTCGCAGTCCATGGCTATACATTTATCCACGTGTCTCTTTGTGTTCTGTACGTGTCTTGTCTGTGTAAATCACTCTGTCTCTCCACACTGTGAGTGCTTACATCATCGCCACTGCAGGACTAACCATTTCTCTGATCTTAGAAATTGGTTAAGCTTCACTTGCCTTGTTTTTCTTTTCCTTCACATAAACATCTCATGCAGTCTTAGATCAGACTTCACATTTAAACTTACTGGAATTATGGACAACAGAAATATTCCTCTCTGGGAAAATGAGGATGAGGTTTGATGAAGAGAAACAAAACCAACTGTGACCACTAGATGTCAGCATTCAACTGACTTGTTGTCAGACCAAAGAGCAACTGATTTCCTGTGTGTGTCTGTGTGTGTGTGTGTGTGTGTGTGTGTGTGTGTGTGTGTGTCTTTCA
>NW_024673069.1:0-289 GCF_008729295.1 Plectropomus leopardus | reverse complement strand
TTGAGAGAGAGACCATATGTGACACATACACACACACACACACACACAAACACACGCGCACACGCACACCCACACACGTCTACACACGTCTACACACAAACACACACATTCGCATTCTAATATCCCAAGGGTTCAGCCAAGTGCTTTACACTCTTGTATCAGCCAACACACACACACACACACACACACACAACACACACACACACACACGCACACACACACACGCGCATACACACGCGCATACACACGCGCACACACACACACACACACACACACACACACACACACA
>NW_024673068.1:0-372 GCF_008729295.1 Plectropomus leopardus | reverse complement strand
GTGTGTGAGTGTATTTAAATGTGTGTGTGTATTTAAATGTGTGTGTGAGTGTGTGTGTTTATTTGTCTGTTTGTCCTGAATAGCAGCGGACAGCAGCCCTCAACAGCAGCAGCAGGCAGATTCCAGTGGCAGCCATGCATGAGTACACAGCTGCAGGGAGGTCACGCACGCATGCACACACACACACACACACACTCACACACACATTTAAATACACACACACATTTAAATACACTCACACACACATATTAACACATGCAAGCACTCACAAATACACATGCAGATTCAGACACACACTGGGATGATGCATACAGATGACTTGCATAATAAACACACACACACACACACACACACACACACACACACACACAC
>NW_024673067.1:0-1524 GCF_008729295.1 Plectropomus leopardus | reverse complement strand
TCTGTGGTCATGTCCAGAATTTTCATGGTGTGGAGAGCAGTCTTCTGTAAGGCACCTAAATTAAATTTATTTAGACTTAAACTTTCCATCCATAAAATTACCAAGAAAATATGTAATATTCCTTACTTAAATGTGCTCCGAAAGCTATGACGATAAAACTAGCTGTGTAGGTGCTTAGAAATAATGTCTGAGACCCTTGTGCAAGAGCTCAGCTTACAAAAAGATTTTAATCAAAAATGAATATCAATTCTCAGTTTTTTATTTTTTTTATTTTATTTTTTTTTTACAGAAATGGTTATTTTATCTGCGGTATTCAATGTGTTGAGCAAAACTGATGAGCAAACTGTCAGAGCACCAGTCTATCTGACAGTGTAGGTCACAGACATGCAGAACACACATTTGCTACTAAGATAAAGATGTGAAGGGAACCTTATACTTACTAGTTAAGTCAGAGTGCCTGTCCAAAAATCAGGGAGCCCAAAAGAAAAGCCAGCCAGACATAAGAAGATGAAAGAAGCACAGAGACAAGACCAAATGTCCTGCCAAAAAATGAGAATAAAGCATCAGGTGTGACAGGCAGAACTGAAGGTGAGGTTTCAAGCAGAGTAATGTTGGTGAATAAAATCGCCTGCAGCATGTACCATGTCATGCTATCTTGTTAAAAGGGAATTTGTAGAATGCTCCGAAGTAAATTTCAGTTATGAACAGAGTGGCATTAGTGCCTGTTTGGAGAGAGTTGTGCTTTTTGATGGACTTAGGAGAGGGACAGTCAACTTTGAGTGGTTGTATTTTGTAATCAAAATCCACAACTGGGTCATTATTTAAAAAAAGACAAAAAAAAAAGTCACACCCTAGCTACCTCCCTACTCTGATAAATAAAGTACAAATCCATGGCATTTAATATTTAATATTTCTGCATGGGGTCCCTAAAAGTCATGATTTCATCTAATCATACTTTGCCATGATTTCTTCAATCAGTGTTTCATCTCACTTTTATTTTATCATTTATTAATTGTCTTGATACATATACAATATTGAACTCGAAGTAACATACTACTGTGAGAGAAACTGGTCAGCCTACCACTAATCATATTTGGAAATCTCCAAGTACATATGTGACCTAATGTGTCCTTAATGCATGTTAAGATCCAATAACTCAGACTACATTCAAAGGTTTCATCTGCGTAGTTGGAAATACATGCTCATTTGTGCACCAACAGGGATTCCTTCCTTCCTTCTTACCTCCCAAGTTCTCTGTCCACCCGTAATGTCTGAAAGCCAGCAATGGTTGCTTTTGTGTCCAAATTATGTCCATGCATCCCCGTCTTCTTATTGTTCTTTTTTCGTTCCTCCTCTTCTTTTAAGTTCAAGCAGACTAGGCACGGGAAGAGCATTACTGTCTCCTACAGGTTAAAAAAAACAACACGTGTGACCTTAGCAACAGAAAAGATGTGCGTTTATTTGCATGCAGACAGGGGAAGTGAGATCCCATCACAAGTCACTCAATATGCATGTGGAAACGCC
>NW_024673066.1:0-225 GCF_008729295.1 Plectropomus leopardus | reverse complement strand
TATCACAGACGGCTCCCTCCCTCTCACACACACAGATACTGACTCTCGCACTCTCTCAGTCGCCCCCACAGACTTCAAATACACTGTGGTTACGACAACACAACCGCACACACACTATCCATCTATCTGTCTCTGTCGGAGAAAGTCTAAGCTCTCTTGTTTATCCATGTCTTTCCATCTGTCTGTGTGCGTGTGTGTGTGTGTGTGTGTGTGTGTGTGTGTGTG
>NW_024673065.1:0-317 GCF_008729295.1 Plectropomus leopardus | reverse complement strand
GACGTGTGTGTGTGTGTGTGTGTGTGTGTGTGTGTGTGTGCGTGCGTGCGTGCGTGCGTGCGTGTGTGTGTGACCTGGCCATCTGCTTGTACGCCTCCTCGGCCACTGCGAAGATGTGAGGGTCCATGTCCCCCATGTTCTGCCCGCTGTAGGCCAGGATCACCTCCTCGCCGTAGATCTGCAGCTGCTCGTACGGGTTGATGGCCACCAGCACGATCCCTGCATGCACACACGTACACACGTACACACACACGCACGCACGTACACACACACACAGGCACACGCGCACACACGTACACACACACACACACACACAC
>NW_024673064.1:0-420 GCF_008729295.1 Plectropomus leopardus | reverse complement strand
AAAAGCTCAAAAACCTCATGTTTTAGCATGTCAAAAAAAAAATGGCCGGAAAGGCAATACTATAGTATGGCGAAAAAGTCAAATTTTGACCCCTCCCAAAAATGGCTAAAAACCACATAGAATAGCTTGTAGAGGGGCGTCACAGTGTGTAAAGTGGGAATAAAGGCTGAAAAAGCTCAAAAACCTCATGTTTTAGCATGTCAAAAAAAATGGTCAGAAAGGCAATACTATAGTATGGCGAAAAAGTCAAATTTTGACCCCTCCCAAAAATGGATAAAAACCACATAGAATAGCTCAGAGAGACGCGTCATAGTGTGTAAAAGTGGGAATAAAGGCTGAAAAAGCTCAAGAACCTCATGTTTTAGCATGTCAAAAAAAATGGCCACCAAGGCAATACTATAGTATGGCGAAAAAGTCAAA
>NW_024673063.1:0-216 GCF_008729295.1 Plectropomus leopardus | reverse complement strand
GCTAACAGAGTTAGCGCTTGTTCCAGCGCCGAAGCCGATTGGCGAGCCTCAGCTGCGTTGGAGGTGAGCTGAGCTTCATGCTGCTGTAGCATCCCCTCAACGCGGGCAAGACGGGAATGGAGAGCGGCGTTATCTGCTGGGTCCATGTTTGGCCAGATTGTACTGTAACGGGTGCTGTGTGGACCCAGATGCAGTACACCGGTAAACTGGAGTAGT
>NW_024673062.1:0-662 GCF_008729295.1 Plectropomus leopardus | reverse complement strand
CTTGCACCGTGGTCCAAGGGTCAGCCATCAGACACTCACTGGCAAGCGAATCACGACCCGACTCCAGATAAGTGGAAGAAAATGGAGGGATGGATGGACCCAAAACACGAAAATACAGCATGTTGAAAAAAACACAAAAGAGCAAGGCTATAGTGAGGCAAAAAATGTCAAAATTTGACTATCTCAAATGCGGCTGAAAAAAACTCAAAAAGGCATGATATACCGTGCTAAGACAAGCCAAAGCATTAAAACGTGTATAAATAGCCCAAAACACCACAATATAGCATGTCGAAAAAATGACCAAAAATTAGCTGAAAACACCTTAAAATGGCATAAAATAGCTTAATGGGAAATGCCATCACATTTTTACATGTGAAAACGGCCCAAAACAGCATTATATAGCATGTCCAAAAAATGACAGAAAAAGCAAGGCTATAGTAAGGCAAAAATGTCAAAATTTGACATGTCCAAAAAACAGCTGAAAACACTTAAAAACAGCACAAAATAGTTTCTTGAGACACGCCATAGCAATAACACATGTAAAAACGGCCCAAAACAACATAATATAGTGTGTCAAAAAAATGACAGAAAAAGCAAGGCTATAGTAAGGCAAAAATTTCAAAATTTGACATGTCCCAATAACAGCTGAAAACACCTCAAAA
>NW_024673061.1:0-209 GCF_008729295.1 Plectropomus leopardus | reverse complement strand
GCTGAAAACATCTCAAAATAGCATAAAATAGCTTGCCAAGACACACCGTGGCATAGAATGGTGCTAAAACGACCAAAAACATCATAATTATGCATGTCAAAAAATTGACCGAAACCCAAGGCTATAGTATGGCAAAAATGTCGAAATATGACATGTCCCAAAAACAGCTGAAACCACCTCAAAACAGCATAAAATAGCCTGCCAAGACA
>NW_024673060.1:0-355 GCF_008729295.1 Plectropomus leopardus | reverse complement strand
GTTTTGGCAAAGGGATCTTTTAATCGCCAAAATACTGTGGAATTTGGAGGGGAAGCTGATGTGTACGTTCAGATGACTGTCTGTGTTGTGCAATTGCATCCATGTGTGCTCTGCATATGTCCTCATGTGCCCTTTTACCCCCTTTGCCTGCTGCAGCAGGCTCTAGACATGCAAGTGGACTGCTGGGCGGGACATGTGTGTGTGTGTGTGCGTGCGTGTGTGTGCGTAAACATGCATGCGTCAGCAGAAGCAGCGCAGCGGCACGCTTCCATTGAAAAGGAGGAGGTGTGTGTGTGGTGGGGGTGTGCAGGATGACGTTTGGCCCGGCAGCTGGGAGCTGTTCTGTGCTTTTGTT
>NW_024673058.1:0-235 GCF_008729295.1 Plectropomus leopardus | reverse complement strand
TGTGTGTGTGTGTGTGTGTGTGTGTGTGTGTAGTGTAACAGCACCTTGCTCTCCCTCAGCCTGTCAGGTAATAAGATGCAGAACAGAGGAGCCATGCACCTGGCCAGCATGCTGCAGGTCAACAACAGCCTAAGGGAGCTGGAGCTGGCTGACTGTGACCTGGTGAACACACACACACACACACACACACACACACACACACACACACACACACACACACACACACACACACACA
>NW_024673057.1:0-236 GCF_008729295.1 Plectropomus leopardus | reverse complement strand
GTGTGTGTGTGTGTGTGTGTGTGTGTGTGTGTGTGCTCTGAGCCAGGACCACGCTTTAGTCCCCATCCTTAGTGTAGCCCAGTATCGTGACTGTCTGGTGACACTGCTGTGACTGCACCTTTACTGGTAAACTGACCTGACAGATCTCTGTGTCCTTTCTGCTCCATCAACAACAGACTCATCGCCCTCACACACACACACACACACACACACACACACACACACACACACACACA
>NW_024673056.1:0-1036 GCF_008729295.1 Plectropomus leopardus | reverse complement strand
TTTTTCAATTTTTATATTTTTGAGGTTTTTCATGTTTTTTTTCTACTTTTTTTTCAAAAATAATTTTAATACTCTAATTACATTTCCCTGAGTATACTTACTCACGTTTACATATTTTCCAGTGCACTGCAACAGTATGAGTATTTTCACAAGGTGGAATCAGTAGTTTTTATTAAGAAAATGATCTGAATACTTCTTCCACCACTGCTCATGATATATGAAAAACGTATGGACACAAGGAAATGTTGTGCCCTTTTTGTGGTCTTGACATTTCTCATAATTCGTGTAACTCATAAAAAAATGAAGATGTTCCTGAGTTCTGTCTGTCATTTCACTTGGGCGTATTTCACAGACAATATAGATAGTGTACAACAACATTTACCACGCCAGCACTCCAGCACATACACTAATACACCCGCTCAGATGTAGATTACATGCACCATGGTAACGATCATTAGGTTACACAACCGGTGAAGTGACTCCACATGTTGTCTCCGTGGGAAAGCTTTTGTGCTACAACAGTAAAGCTTTCTGAGTCACAGTGAAACTGAAGCCGAAAGTCTGTTGTTAACAGGGAGGTCAGTGAGTCTCATGTGGGTTGTAGTGTGTTGACACTGATCCTCGTCCTGGAGGCTGTGTCACAACATGCCAACAGTGGCAGCATTTAATTCCCCGTTTGCTAACCCCCGCCTCCAAACAGTGATTGTCCAATAGCGGAGGAATTGTAACTAGCCATGGCAGGCCGCTCAAGCTTTGTGGTGTGCATCAAACTTAAAGCGTTACTCAGTATTTAAAGAGTTTGGAGGGATGTGCCTTTTTTTGCCATTCCCAAACTAAAAACACTGAACAAAACAAAGACAAAGAATGAATTAAACAGTGTCTTTGTCTGTTCAAATGTAAGCTGCTTCATATCCGGTAAACTAGCTCACTACCTAAAGTACCAACTGAGTTTGCCCACTTCCATGGCCAAGGACACATTTTAACTTACTACATGTCTTTAACACCCCATGTTTTTTCTGCACTTCTTAAAATTTTC
>NW_024673055.1:0-1251 GCF_008729295.1 Plectropomus leopardus | reverse complement strand
ATGATGCAGATGATGTGTAGTCAAAATGAAAGGAGTGCAAGAGTTCAATGCCAGTTTGTGGTAGCCACTTCTGAGCATTGGGGAAATTTTCAGGAATTTTTTTTTTTATGTTTATCGATCATCATGAGCAAGTAAAAGAGAAAGCACAAAAGTAGATTGTTTTTTCCTTGTAAGAAGGAGGGCACTTTATTAGCTCAGATTTGAGGTGCTGGAGGATTTGTGGAGGTGAATCTTTCTGATGCACAACTACATTTTTGGCTCTCCAGATACGCAAACAGTATCACTGGATTATCTCAGAAGCAGAGCCCCAGACAACTTTTACAGATCTAAAGTGATCCTGAACAATCTCTTCTTTGTCAAAGTTTAAGTAATGGAAACTGTGGGACTGAAGTTTTGGTTTTTCTTACGTGCGTGTATTCTTTGGAGGTTGATGTGCTTCTCCAGGTCCCGCCGCAGTTTAACCTCAGCACCGTATTTGCCCACTGTCCCATCATCCACCAGGAGGAAATGGGAATGCAGATTGTTGAGAACATTTAGTTTGCTGAGAGGATTCAGCAGCGTCTGATATGGAGCAATAATCTGCAGTGTGGAAATAAGAAGGCAGTGTTGGAAAAGGATAAGATAGTGAGGGAAAAAAGAATAAAGTATTCTGTGCTTTAGCAAAACAATCGCACTATGACTCAATCATGCGGTCATCAACATTAAACAGACATCGAGGTTATCAGGTATCTCAGCACTCAAAGTATCAAGTGATGATCTTGAACAAATGAGATAGTAAGAGTCGCATCTTACGTCTCTGCCGATGAGATCGTTCCTGTTCTCAATGACTCCCCAGGGTGCAATCCCAATAGTGCAAATTTTCTTTGATGATCTTGAACAGTGCTCTTTAAGAGCATCTCCCACATGCTTTGCCACACCTTTAGGAAGAACATATCAAACAATCAATAAACTTTTATTTTGTCACTACAAGAGTGTAGGGTTTTTATTGAAAACATTGTTGTTGATTTTTTTTAAATTNTAATAATAATTTCCTCGTCTGTTGTCAATGATGCAGATGATGTGTAGTCAAAATGAAAGGAGTGCAAGAGTTCAATGCCAGTTTGTGGTAGCCACTTCTGAGCATTGGGGAAATTTTCAGGAATTTTTTTTTTTATGTTTATCGATCATCATGAGCAAGTAAAAGAGAAAGCACAAAAGTAGATTGTTTTTTCCTTGTAAGAAGGAGGGCACTTTATTAGCTCAGATTTGAGG
>NW_024673054.1:0-231 GCF_008729295.1 Plectropomus leopardus | reverse complement strand
GTGTGTGTGTGTGTGTGTGTGTGTGTGTGTGTGTGTTGTTGCTCTATGATTGGTTTGTTCCTGGAGAGAAGCTGCGTTCAGGAAAAGCGGCGCCGGGTTACACAGATTACATCATCACCCCATGACCTCACAATGGCAATACCCACAATGCCTCGTTCACAACAGAGACAGGGAGGCCCAGAGCTGTCACACAAACACACACACACACACACACACACACACACACACACA
>NW_024673053.1:0-269 GCF_008729295.1 Plectropomus leopardus | reverse complement strand
ATAGTATAGTATGCGATTTTTTGCCATTTTTTCAACATGCTAAATTATGTCATTTTTGGTCTTTTTAGGCCTTTGTTTTGACTTTGCACATTATAACCTGTCTCTACAAGCTAGCATATGTCATTTTCAGCCATTTTTGAGAGGGGTCAAAATTTGTTTTGACTTTGTACATTATAACCTGTTCCTGCAAGCCAGAATATGCCGTTTTCAGCCATTTTTGGAAGGGGCCAAAATTTGAAATTTTTGCCATAGTATAGTATGCGATTTTT
>NW_024673052.1:0-230 GCF_008729295.1 Plectropomus leopardus | reverse complement strand
ACACACACACACACACACACACACACACACACACACACACACACACAGATGAGAGAGGCAGAAAACACACTACGACACACTGAGGTCTGAAAGCATGAACACACACACACACACACACACACACACACACACACGAGGAAACTAACAACATTTGAGAAAGTGCAGAGACACGTGTGAATGTGAACACACACACACACACACACACACACACACACACACACACACACACA
>NW_024673050.1:0-271 GCF_008729295.1 Plectropomus leopardus | reverse complement strand
CGGATAAAGGAAACACTGGCAGCAGAACAAACACTTATCCTGTGAGCAGACAAAACACAACATGTCAAGGTGAGACAGTGCACCTTACTGTTGCCATGGCGACCCCGACATGACATATATTCACATGGCAATTGTAATAATCACATTGTTGGTGTGAGCGTACGTGTGTGCGCGGTAAACACCGGTTGCACCTGTCAATCAGAGTAATCCCATTCCACCGCTGCGTGGCGGTAACAATGAACACACACACACACACACACACACACACACA
>NW_024673049.1:0-205 GCF_008729295.1 Plectropomus leopardus | reverse complement strand
TTTTAACTCTGTGTGTGTGTGTGTGTGTGTGTGTGTGTGTGTGTGTGTGTATAAATTCAGTGTTTGTTTTCATGTTGTAAGCAGTTCTAACTGGTTTGTCGGACTAATGTCGTCCCTGTCACTCCTCTTCAGGATGTCGCTTGCTTGATAAAACATTTGCTCTATTTTGGCGAAGCTTTGTTCACCTCCAGACTATTTTCAGAGC
>NW_024673048.1:0-325 GCF_008729295.1 Plectropomus leopardus | reverse complement strand
GTGTGTGTGTGTGTGTGTGTGTGTGTGTGTGTGTGTGTTGGGAGAGGGGGTTGCATTTTGAAATGTAGAATTTATAATATGATACCACCAAGACATACAACCACCCCTATCCACTTCTCAGAGCAAGCTTCATTTCTCTTCAAAATGTTACAATGGCAAAAAAAAACACAACTGCTGTTTAAATAAGGTACAGGGTACAAGGTAATTATTAGTCTTTTTTTTAAAACAGAGTATAGAAAAAAAAATGAAATCAGAATTACTCCTTAAACCGCACTACATCTTTTGGACACAGCAGGCCTGTACTTTGTTCTTCTCTCTATCACTG
>NW_024673047.1:0-254 GCF_008729295.1 Plectropomus leopardus | reverse complement strand
GGCTTGTCTCTTTTCCTCCTCTGTGTGTGTGTGTGTGTGTGTGTGTGCGTGTGTGTGCGTGTGTGTGTGCGTATGTGTCTTCATCAGCTGGTGAGCCCACTGAACCTGGAGCAAGCGTCATCAGCGCGGGATGCTTTGTCCAAGGCGGTGTACGGTCGCACCTTCACATGGCTGGTTAACAAGATCAACACTTCACTGGCATACACGGTACTCACACACACACACACACACACACACACACACACACACACACA
>NW_024673046.1:0-203 GCF_008729295.1 Plectropomus leopardus | reverse complement strand
CTCTCTACCTTCCTCGCCATCAGATTGTCAGGCATCAGCTTGGAAGCCGAGTCTGGCGACGGCCCCATCCCGTCATCCCATCTGTTAGAGGGACGGTGGCTGACAGAGTGTGTGTGTGTGTGTGTGTTGGTGTCAGTTAGTTGCCTAAGTGTACAGATGTGAATGTGTCACAGTGTAAGAAGTCACTCATACTGATGTGCTCT
>NW_024673045.1:0-207 GCF_008729295.1 Plectropomus leopardus | reverse complement strand
GTGTGTGTGTGTGTGTGTAGGTAGGTGCTACTGAAATTGAGATTTTTGGCTCAGAGTATAAGAAAAACATAATTTCAAGAAAACTGCATAAAGATTTATATTGATATATTCCATACATTTTTATACAAAAATAAGACACCAGGGTAGAAAAATGTAACTAAAAGATATCACAATGAAACAGTTGATTATTTGCATTATCACAATTAC
>NW_024673044.1:0-1345 GCF_008729295.1 Plectropomus leopardus | reverse complement strand
ATTTACAGCCATGTTAGAGACTCGTGGGCTTGGCTTGTTTTTGTTCACATGTGGTGGTTCTTTGGAAGAGGAGGAACATGATTTATCTCTTATGTACACAGTTACAGTTTCACCATATGACAAATTATTTCAATAAAAGTTGTCAACTGTAGCTTTAAGGTGCATAAGCACACAAACTGATGCTGTGTTCACATCGAATCAGGCAGATGGTAAATGGCAAACCGGATGTCATTTTAGTGAATGAGAACAGGATGGTAAAATTAGGCGAGGCTGCCTGAGAATACCGGCAACGGTATGCTGTCCAAAGTTAAAAATGTTTAATTTTTTGCTGTCCTCCAGAATGGAATTTCCACTGGATATTGCAAAAAGCTAGTAATTTTGGTGCAACAACACCAGGAATTGTATAAGATGTAATCGTATAATTATATAATTGTAACATTAATTGATAGTAATTCGCTTTCCATGTTGGAAATGAATTAATATATGACTTTTGGAGGGAATTTTATTGAGGCAATTTAATAATCATTTTAGATTTCCAATAGAAAATGAAGAGAACGTTTCCTTTTTTGGCTAGGTAAATTGCTACAGTAATTGAATATTTTAATAGACACAAAATAGTTTTATTCAGTACATTTTTTCCATTTTTTGACAAATCACCATAGCAACAAATCATCATGCAAATTATATTTTGCCATCCTGCCATTCCATTGGAAGTTTTAAAAACGTATTTTTTTCCCGTGCTGTCCAGGTCGTGTTTTGCCGATCTGCTGCCTACCATCTGCCGGACTCCATGTGATCGCAGCATAAACCATTGTGTTAACAGAACACGTGATTGACTCAGCATAACGTTTCCCTCAAAACATATTTGCTGTCTCATATTAGTTGTATTTAAATGTCATTTTGAGGAGAAAGGGCTGTGAAGCTAAGAAATGCTCTTGTGTTCTGTAATGATGAGGGATTGTTGTAAAGATGTCAGTGAAATTTTTCACTTTAATGATCTTTAATCCATCCTTGATGATTCTTGCACAATGACACATATTTCTTGTATTAATTTAAGTTGGATGTACATGATGCAGGGTAAAGTGTTGTGTGTTCTGAAAAAGTGTGGCTTGTTTCACACTTGCACTAGGATGTAATCCTTTTGGTAGTTTCTTCAATGACCCATGTCTACGAAAGGTTGCCTCCAGCATTGGAATGGTTTGATATGATATCTTGTGATCTGGTCTACAAATGCAGCCACAACAAATTTCAATTGCCTTTTTAAAGACTGTTATAGCATGCTTTAAAGCTCATTCAGATTCATTTGTTCACATGCAAAGCAAGAATTCAGATCTTCATGTTAGCA
>NW_024673043.1:0-290 GCF_008729295.1 Plectropomus leopardus | reverse complement strand
TGTGTGTGTGTGTGTGTGTGTGTGTGTCCCCGTGTGTGTCCAAGTGTCTCCATTCCCCAGAAGGAACAATTATACTGGCAGAGTAGAAGCACGACTGATGTGGTGTTTATGTGTTTCGTGTAAGCAGAGAAAATTACCAAACTTGATGTGGTCGAGAACAAATTATGCAGAGTCAGTGTGGGAGGGTGTGTGTGTGTGTAAGGGGGTGTGTGTGTGTGTGTTCTGTGTACCTTGGGATTGACGTGTGTGAGAGCCTCCTGGAATAGCCTGCCCACATCTCCACTCCCCAG
>NW_024673042.1:0-324 GCF_008729295.1 Plectropomus leopardus | reverse complement strand
AGACACACATAAAAGTACACATACACCATACAGCCTTAATATACATTAAGTTAGCACACAGTTTTTTGATAAAAAGTCGAACAAATGACACAAAGACCAGTGTGCGTGCGTGTGTGCGTGTGTGTGCGTTTCATTAAATTGTGTTTGTCTTTGTGCAAAAAAGGGGGGCAGGGTAATCCTACATTTATGAAACACATGCACACAATATCCTCACACACCCTCATTGCCTGAAACCCTCCAACTGAATATATCAACATACACTAGGCAAAATGTAGATACACACACACACACACACACACACACACACACACACACACACACACA
>NW_024673041.1:0-335 GCF_008729295.1 Plectropomus leopardus | reverse complement strand
CACACACACACACACTCACACGCACATGCACACACGGGCACGCACACCTACGCAATTACACTGGTGTGCATGCACACACATGCACACGCACGTGCGCATGCACACACATGCAAATGCACACACGCACACATGCACACACACACTCAGACATCAGGCTGTGTGTGTGTTTTCTCTTTGTCTGTTTGATTGATGTGTGTGTGTGTGTGCAGTGGTGCATGTGACCCTGTGTGTGTGTGTGTGTGTGATTAATATTGCATGAGGTGGACAAACACTCCCAGCTGAGCTTCAACACACACACACACACACACACACACACACACACACACACACACACA
>NW_024673040.1:0-232 GCF_008729295.1 Plectropomus leopardus | reverse complement strand
ACACACACACACACACACACACACACACACACACACACACACACACACAGATGAGAGAGGCAGAAAACACACTACGACACACTGAGGTCTGAAAGCATGAACACACACACACACACACACACACACACACACACACGAGGAAACTAACAACATTTGAGAAAGTGCAGAGACACGTGTGAATGTGAACACACACACACACACACACACACACACACACACACACACACACACA
>NW_024673039.1:0-253 GCF_008729295.1 Plectropomus leopardus | reverse complement strand
CACACACACACACACACACACACACACACACACACACACACACACACCGACACCCCATCACTTCCCACCCTACCACCTCCCCTCCCCGGTATCTGCTCATTACTTAGGCCGACAGCCGGGAAACAAACGGCGGCTCGCTGCTTGTATCAACGCCGAGCATCAGAATCCAATTCTGCCAGCAATGAGAGAAAACAGAGATGGACACCAATGTGTGTGTGTGTGTGTGTGTGTGTGTGTGTGTGTGTGTGTGTGT
>NW_024673038.1:0-358 GCF_008729295.1 Plectropomus leopardus | reverse complement strand
AAAAAAAAAAATCTTTTCAAGGTACTGCTAAGTTTCACATCTGTATTTAAAATGTGATAAGTTTTCATTCTTTAGTTTCTTTAATTCCTTTTAAGTACAGATACATTTTTCAAACACATACACACACCGCAAATCTTTCATTTGAACTTTCAGTTCCTATCTCAAAAAACAAAAACAAAAATAATAATAATAATAATTATTTCTTTCCAGGTAGTGTTGGTAAGTTTCACATCTGTATTTAATATGTAGATAAGTTTTCATTCTTTAGTTTCTTTAATTCCTTTTAAGTATACTGTAGATACGTTTTCCAACACACACACACACACACACACACACACACACACACACACACACCTCA
>NW_024673037.1:0-370 GCF_008729295.1 Plectropomus leopardus | reverse complement strand
TCAGCAATGGAGGCATGGAACACGGCCCACTCGGACTCAATGTCCCCGGCCTCCCCCGGGACATGGTCGAAGCTCTCCCGGAGGTGGGAGTCGAAGCTCCTTCTGACGGGAGACTCTGCCAGACGTTCCCAGTAGACTCTCACAATGCGTTTGTGTCTGCCAGGTCTGACCGGCGTCCTCCCCCACCATCGGAGCCAACTCACCACAGGTGGTGATCGGTTGACAGCTCCGCCCCTCTCTTCACCCGAGTGTCCAAGACATGCGGCTGCAAGTCCAACGATACGACTACAAAGTCGATCATTGAACTGCGGCCTAGGGTGTCCTGATGCCAAGTGCGCATATGGACACCCTTATGCTTGAACATGGTGTT
>NW_024673036.1:0-257 GCF_008729295.1 Plectropomus leopardus | reverse complement strand
AGCCTATCACTTCTTGGATTGTGTACCCAAAAGCTCGTATTTTAAGCAACTATGGGATCTTTTCCAAACCATATCCAGCTGACTTTGTGCCTACACCTAACCACACATAAACCACAGTGTTGTTAAAATGCAAAGTTTCAAGGTATCCAGGTCATAATATGGTGCAAAGGTGAAGTAAATGTACTATAGTGACTTGTTCTTAACAAAAACAACAAAACGAACCTAAGCCACTGAGGGGCTGCTGCTACCTGCTGAGA
>NW_024673035.1:0-370 GCF_008729295.1 Plectropomus leopardus | reverse complement strand
CGAGCTTAAAATTCGTGTGTGAACAGGAAGTTTACTGCGGCGGGTTTGAAGTCGAGATGTTTGTTTTTCTTTTTAAAGCGACAGATGAGTGTAATGTTTGAAGATGTGAGGAGAGAGTGTGTGTTAATGTGTGTGTTTCTCTGTGTTTCTGTGTGTTAATGTGTGTGTGTGTGTGTGTGTGTGTGTGTGTGTGTGTGTGTGTGTGCAGGGCAGCGTCAGAGCTCTGCTGCACGAGAAGATCAGAGACGCCTACACTCACCCGCAGTTCATCACCGACGTCATGAAGCCGCTGCAGATCGAAAGCATCATAGACCAGGACGTAAGACTCACACACACACACACACACACACACACACACACACACACACAC
>NW_024673034.1:0-215 GCF_008729295.1 Plectropomus leopardus | reverse complement strand
GACTCATGTAAACTGGATGTAAACTGGTTTAAACTGATGTAAACTGGATATTAAGTGGATGTAAACTGGTTTAAACTGGATGTAAAGTGCTGAAACTCACCAGCAGGTGAAACATGTCGATGTCGAGGATACAGGGAGTGTTTTCTACTTGAGAGTCTGGAACCAGGGCTACAACACACACACACACACACACACACACACACACACACACACAC
>NW_024673033.1:0-1230 GCF_008729295.1 Plectropomus leopardus | reverse complement strand
CTTCAAGGCTCTACTGGTGTTAAAGAACAGTATTATTCTGAACCGCCGCAGCTCCAAACACATCCAGAAACACTATACGAGCAAAATAAGGTGAAATGATTTTAGTTCATTATATGGTAGTACAATAACATGTCTTTTTACATTATATATATTTATATATATATCACGTCTCTACACATGGATGGAAAACCAAATAATATAAATCATCTCATAATGGGCCTTCAAGCTGTTTATCAACAGCGAAGTTAGATCAACAAAGCTTCATATGACCTGTTTTATGAGACATTCAGGACACGTTTCCGCCATTTGTCTTCCTCGCACAGGACTCTCCCATCAACAAGTTGCTGTACGCCAGAGACATCCCGCGCTACAAACAGATGGTGGAGAGGTAAGAATATGGCAGCCAGTTGCCCCACTGACCCCAGGCATGAAAAACATTCTGGAGGAGAGAGGAGGGGAAGGAAGGAGAGAGTGAGGCCTAGGACAATCTGTCAGTGCCAGACAGAGGGTAGACTAAGCCTGCGAGGCTTCCATGCATGGATGGTCTGAGAGCAGACTGCTACACTTACTGCTGTCTGCTGCACATTAAACCCTGCAGATTACACTGGTGATGTATTGAGGCTTTGCCTGACAAGATTTTTTACGTAACAAACATGCCTGCTTTATAAGCCTTATTAGTCTTATCTGAATTAAAATGGATAAACACTGCAGAGAACCGTGCTCCATCTTCATATTTCCCCTCACTGATGTGCTACAGATTCATCCAACAGTAGAGACAGTGCATCTTTAACAAATGGTACCGTTACAATTGACATCACTGAATTATTATTGCTAGCTTAAAGAGTAACTTGACAACAAATGTAGCGCTCTTCTTTGCCGGCCTGCAGTGCAGCACGCTGCAGTGATGTGGTGGTGTACTCAGTGTGTGGTCAGGACACTCTGACATCACTGGTGGGTGTTTGTCTGAGGTACAATTGAAGCTATCAGCAAGAGGAGGTCAGTGTAACAAAGGCTTTCGGCTTGGTATTACATGCCTAATATTAGTCTAAATTTAGACCCCCAATATATTATATCCATGGCCTTGGAAAGTCCAATCAATATTTGAGAATATGAGCTATTCTTTCCACGCCAGAAGCCAGAGAAGTAAGATTTAAACATGATTCTTCGTAATATTTGCCGTTGTTCGTTTGAAATATTTATTAGAATGTTAGCTGTACAGATGAGCTTTTT
>NW_024673032.1:0-204 GCF_008729295.1 Plectropomus leopardus | reverse complement strand
GACTCATGTAAACTGGATGTAAACTGGTTTAAACTGATGTAAACTGGTTTATACTGGATGTAAACTGGATGTAAAGTGCTGAAACTCACCAGCAGGTGAAACATGTCGATGTCGAGGATACAGGGAGTGTTTTCTACTTGAGAGTCTGGAACCAGGGCTACAACACACACACACACACACACACACACACACACACACACACAC
>NW_024673031.1:0-299 GCF_008729295.1 Plectropomus leopardus | reverse complement strand
TCTGCAACAATACATTTTCTAGGCACAAAAAAAGAGAAAATATCATGCTTTGGCTTAAAAAACCCAATGTCTGGGTGCAATCCAAGGAGAAAAAGCAGCCTCTTCTCTGTTAAAAAAAAACGCTTTTCATGGCACTATCCCCACTGATGGTCGCTACAAAACACCTATGATTTGAGCATATAAAGCTGATAAACACACAAAGACAGGCTGCTACAAAACACCCGTTTTGGAGTGTAAAAAGCCGATGGATATACAGACTCACACACACACACACACACACACACACACACACACACACA
>NW_024673030.1:0-297 GCF_008729295.1 Plectropomus leopardus | reverse complement strand
GCTCGGGGTAGAGCCGCTGCTCCTCCGCATTGAGACGAGCCAGATGAGGTGGCTCGGGCATCTAATTAGGATGCCTCCAGGACGCCTCCCTGGTGAGGTGTTCAGGGCACGTCCCACCGGTAGGAGGCCCCGGGGAAGACCCAGGACACGCTGGAGAGAATATGTCTCTCAGCTGGCCTGGGAACGCCTCGGGGTCCCCCGGGAAGAGCTGGATGAAGTGGCTGGGGAGAGGAAAGTCTGGGTTTCCCTACTTAGGCTGCTGCACCCGCAACCAGACCCCGGATAAGCGGAGGAAAA
>NW_024673029.1:0-364 GCF_008729295.1 Plectropomus leopardus | reverse complement strand
ACACACACACACACACACACACACACACACACACACACACACATTTAGTCAACCCATCATACACACTTCAAATCCACTCACATGCCACCATGTTGACTCACTTGCCACGAGATGGGTGGATGGATGGAAGTGACACACACACACACACGTATCTTGAGTGTGTGTGTGTGTGTGTGTGAGACGCGGTGGCCTTGCTCAGGGTTGGTGTCAGACTAACTGGCATCAAGATGACTGGCTCTACGTGATGACTGGTTAGTCATATTTCGTGTGTGTGTGTGTGATGACTTCATCTCTGGTGTTATCGGTGGAGCTGTCCACACTGTGTGTGTGTGTGTGTGTGTGTGTGTGTGTGTGTGTGTGTGTG
>NW_024673028.1:0-217 GCF_008729295.1 Plectropomus leopardus | reverse complement strand
ACCTCAGAAATAAAAGGAATTCTTTAATTTGATATAGAAAAGAAGAGAACATGCAGTATTTTGTAGAATTTTTGTTTGAAATAATTAATAGAATTTTTTTAGTCATATTTTTTTCTGTAATCTCATTTTGTATTTTTAAAAAATCGTGAGAAAATCGTTTTGTGAACCCAGTATTGTGAATTGTATCGAATCATGGGTTCAGTGAATTTTTACATCC
>NW_024673027.1:0-244 GCF_008729295.1 Plectropomus leopardus | reverse complement strand
CTTCACCTTAACCTTCTTTTCCGCTTATCCGGGGTCGCGTCGCGGGGGCAGCTGCCTAAGCAGGGAAGCCCAGACTTCCCTCTCCCCGGCCACTTCGTCCAGCTCTTTCCAGGGGATCACGAGGTGTTCCCAGGCAAGCCGAGAGACATAGTCTCTCCAGCGTGTCCTGGGTCTTCCCCGGGGTCTCCTACCGGTGGGACGTGCCCTGAACACCTCACCAGGGAGGCGTCCTGGAGGCATCCTA
>NW_024673026.1:0-375 GCF_008729295.1 Plectropomus leopardus | reverse complement strand
AAAAGCAAGGCTATAGTATGGCCAAAATGTCAAAATTTGACCTGTCCAAAAAACTGCTGAAAACCACTTCGTATAGCATGTGGATGGATGTTATGGTATACAGTGTTGAAAAAACATCCCGAATTGGCCCCAAAACCCATAAAATAGCATGTTGAAAAACTGACCAAAAAAGCAAGGCTATAGTATGGCGAAAATGTCAAAATTAGACATTTCCAAAAGACAGCTGAAAACTACTTAGTATAGCATTTAGAGGCATGCCATAGTATGCAGTGTTGAAAAAGCATCCTGAAACAGACCAAAACCCCATAAAATAGCATGTTGAAAAAATGACCAAAAAAGCAAGGCTATAGTATGGCGAAAATGTCAAAATTTGAC
>NW_024673025.1:0-372 GCF_008729295.1 Plectropomus leopardus | reverse complement strand
TTGCAAAAACAGCCAAAAATATCACAATTTGCATGTAAAAAAAAAAAGAAGACCAAAAATCCAAGACTATAGTAAGGCAAAAATGTCAGAAATTAACATATGCCAAAAACAGCTGGAAACAGCTGGAAATAGCTTAGAATACCCTGCCAAGACACGCTATACCAGAGAAATTTGCAGAAAATGGCAAAAACGTCATAATTTGGCATGTCGAAAAAATGACCAAAAATCCAAGAATATAATAAGGCAAAAATGTCAAAATTTGACCATCCATCCATCCATCCATTTTCTTCCGCTTATCCGGGGTCGGGTCACGGGGGCAGCAGCCTAAGCAGGGAAACCCAGACTTCCCTCTCCCCGGCCACTTCATCCAGC
>NW_024673024.1:0-271 GCF_008729295.1 Plectropomus leopardus | reverse complement strand
TCACGCCAAAGCATACAATGTTGCAAAAACAGTCAAAAACACCCTAACCATGCAGGTCCAAAAAATGACAAAAAAAAGGGCAAGGCTATAGTATGGCAAAAATGTCAAAAAATGGCGCGTTCCAGAAATGGCTGAAAACACCTCTAAACAGCTTTAAATACCGTGTCGAGGCACGCCATAGCAAAGACTTTTGCAAAAACGGCCAAAAACACCATAATCATGCATGTCCAAAAAATGACAAAAAAAAAGGCAAGGCTATAGTATGGCAAAA
>NW_024673023.1:0-375 GCF_008729295.1 Plectropomus leopardus | reverse complement strand
ACAGGTCCCAAAAACAGCTGAAAACACCTCAAAACAGCATAAAATAGCGTGCCAAAGACACGCTATAGCATAGAACGCCGTGAAAACAGCCAAAAACACCATAATGATGCACGTCCAAAAAATGACCAAAAAGGCAAGGCTATAGTATGGCAAAAAATGTCAAAAGTGACATGTCCCAAAAACTGCTGAATACAACTCAAAACAGCATAAAATAGCGTTCCAAAGCCATGCTATAGCATAGAGTTTTGCAAAAACAGCCAAAAACACCATAATGATGCACGTCCAAAAAATGACCAAAAAGGCAAGGCTATAGTATGGCAAAAATGTCAAAAATGACAGGTCCCAAAAACAGCTGAAAACACCTCAAAACAGCAT
>NW_024673022.1:0-1000 GCF_008729295.1 Plectropomus leopardus | reverse complement strand
TAAATGAAGTTATGACTGATTAACGTAAGCTCTTTATATAATTGATTAACCCCAACGAACCAACCCAAGCTGAATTTGTTATGAATGAATGTTATTCTAGAATGGAATGCTGCTACACAAGAGGAACAATCAGCCGTAAAATAAACTTGCACCAGAGTGAAAGCAGATGCTCTCTGAACTGACAAGAAGTTGAAAAATTGGCCCGTGTGACTGGTGCTTCATAAAACTCAGTGTTATTTTCTGTGATCATGGAGAATGTGTCCCCACTTCCAACACAGGTGTCTCCGGTTTGCATTAGTGCACCACTGAATACAATAAAAAGAATCGGGTGAAAACTTTTATGAAGCATAGAGACATTAAAATCAATATCCTTGACTGTAACAATAATGCTAATTGTGGGGGGAGTTTCCACAATGACAGAGATGGCACATAAGGCTGAGACACACAAAACCAGTATCAAAAGGCCATGACAAATCAAGCCAAAGGTCGGCTGTCAGTGAGCATCCGTTGTCCTAGTCTTTAAGGCGTCTCTTTTCAGCTTTTTTTGCGGCACATTCAGCACATTAAATCTGCAGTAAAGAAGTCGACACCCGTTGGTGAATGAAATTACTCTCATTTTCTGTTCAGCTCAACACACCAGAAGAGAAACAGAAGTAAGGAAAGAGCTTAATTCCAGAGGGGAATGAAGTGGAAACAAATTAGTTCTGTCTCTTTAGCAGAAGAGTTTCCTAATGTTTTGTGCTGGTAAATACGCTGTGTTCTTTCAACATTGGATTGTGTTGTTAATGTGATAACTAGCAATATGATGTTCTTGCTCATTCCCATTTTGAATGAGGAGTACAGACGACCACTGGCTGCTGATATGGAGTTATTTCCTTGCACACAGGCAAAGAACAAACCTGCTGATTGGCTGTCAGCTGTAGTTTTGTATGGGGGGTTTATGTGCAACTTTTTGGCCAAGACAAAGGCGACATGAGGCGAACTTTGGTGGCTGCTAGTG
>NW_024673021.1:0-275 GCF_008729295.1 Plectropomus leopardus | reverse complement strand
TCGCGGCGCGTCTTCACGCGACGACGCCGCAAAAGTTCAACTATTTCCACTCGAGCGTTGGACGCGAAGCGAATTTCGCGTCCAACGCGCCGCGAATTTCGCGTCCATCGCGTCGCCCGGCAAAATGAGGCGTCAAATCGCGTCTTTGCATTGACTTTGTATGTAATCTTGAGGCGTGATCATTTTTAATCGCGTTTGGTGGGTACGCACCGTAAGGGAGAGCCCAGCCACCCTACGGAGGAAACTCATTTCGGCCGCTTGTACCCGCGATCTTG
>NW_024673020.1:0-504 GCF_008729295.1 Plectropomus leopardus | reverse complement strand
GTTTTTGGGATGTGTAAAATTTTGACATTTTCATCCTTACTATAGTCTTGCATTTTTGGTGATTTTTTGGACATGCCAAATTCTGATGTTTTTGGCTCTTTTGGCAACTTTCTTTGCTATGGCGTGTCTTGACAGGCTATTATGAGCTGTTTACAAATGTTGTAAGCCATTTTTGGGATGTGTCAAATTTTGACATTTTCATCCTTACGATAGTCTTGCATTTTTGGTCATTTTTTCGACATGCCAAATTCTGATGTTTTTTGCACTTTTTGCAACTTTCTTTCCGATGGCGTGTCATGGCAGGCTATTCTGAGCTGTTTCCAAGTGTTTTCAGTGTTTTTTTGGATGTGTAAAATTTTGAAATTTTTGGCCTTACTATAGTCTTGCATTTTTGGTCATTTTTTGGACATGCCAAATTCAGATGTTTTTGGCCCCTTTTGCAACTTTCTTTGCTATGGCATGTCTTGACAGGATATTATACGCTGTTTACAACTGCTTTAAGCC
>NW_024673019.1:0-416 GCF_008729295.1 Plectropomus leopardus | reverse complement strand
GAAAAAATGACTGAAAAAGCAAGGCTATAGTATGGCAAAAATGTCAAAATTTGACATGTCCCCAAAACACCTCAAAACACCTCAAAACAGCATAAAATAGCCTGCCAAGTCACGCCATAGCATAGAATTTTGCAAAAACAGCCAAAAACACCATAATAATGCATGTTGAAAAAATGACCGAAAAAGCAAGGCTATAGTATGGCAAAAATGTCAAAATTTGACATATCCCACAAAAATCTTAAAACACATTAAAACAGCATAAAATAACCTGCCAAGACACGCCATAGCATGGAATAATGCAATAACCGCCAAAAACACCATGATAATGCGTGGTGAAAAAATGACAGAAAAACCAAGGCTATAGTATGGCAAAAATGTCAAAATTTAACAAGTCCCAAAAACTGCTGAAAACACCT
>NW_024673018.1:0-337 GCF_008729295.1 Plectropomus leopardus | reverse complement strand
TATTTTAAAAATTATATTTGTTCCTTGTCCACTGGAGAGCGGTGTCTGAAGAGGCTTTTTAATTTAATTATTAATTAATTTACTTTTAGTCTTTTGGACTTTTCCATTTTTTTGTATTGATTTATTTATTGTCATAATTGTTCCTTGTCCATTTGATAGCTTTATCTTGTTAAACCTTTCAGTTTACATTTATATATTTTTAAGCTTTTTATTTTCACTGTAAAGACACCTGTTAACCTTGGACGAAGGTCTCTCTTGTGTTCATCTTCCCAAGGAATAATATTTTTATTTGAGAGTGGTGTCTCATAAGGCTTTTTAATTGATTTTTTTTTTTTTT
>NW_024673017.1:0-427 GCF_008729295.1 Plectropomus leopardus | reverse complement strand
GCAAAAACTGCCAAAAACACCATCAAAATGCATGATGAAAAAATGACTGACAAAGGCAAGGCTATAGTATGGCAACAATGTCAAAATATGACCCGTCCCAAAAACAGTTAAAAACACCTCAAAACAGCATAAAATAGCATAACTACACATGCCATAGCATAGAAAGTTGCAACAATGGTCAAAAACATCATAAAAATGCATGTTGAATAAATGACCGAAACGGCAAGGCTATAGTATGGCAATAATGTCAAAATATGACACGTCCCCAAAACAGCTAAAAACACCTCAAAACAGCATAAAATAGCGTAACTACACATGCCATAGCATAGAAAGTTGCAAAAACGGCCAAAAACACCATAAAAATGCATGTTGAAAAAATGAAGAAAAAAGGCAAGGCTATAGTATGGCAACAATGTCAAAATATGAC
>NW_024673016.1:0-430 GCF_008729295.1 Plectropomus leopardus | reverse complement strand
CATCTGAACAAGCTATTATATGTTGTTTTTAGCCATTTTTGGGACATTTCAAATTTTGACATTTTTGCCATACTATAGCATGCGATTTTTCGCCATTTTTTCAACATCCTCAATTTTGATGTTCCTGGCCTTTTTTGATCGTTGTTTCCACTATGGCACATCTGAACAAGCTATTATATGTTGTTTTTAGCCATTTTTGGGACATGTCAAATTTTGACATTTTTGCCATACTATAGCATGCGATTTTTCGCCATTTTTTCAACATGCTAAATTTTGACGTTCCTGGCCTTTTTTGATCATTGTGTCCAATATGTACACTATGACACGATTGAACAAGCTAATATGTTGTTTTTAGCCATTTTTGGGACATGTCAAATTTTGACATTTTTGCCATACTATAGCATGCGATTTTTCGCCATTTTTTCAACAT
>NW_024673015.1:0-409 GCF_008729295.1 Plectropomus leopardus | reverse complement strand
TATACAGTGTTTAAAAAACATCCAAAAACAGCATCAAAACCAATAAATTAGCATGTTGAAAAAATGACCAAAAATGACCAAAAAAGCAAGGCTATAGTATGACAAAATGTCAAAATTTGACATGTCCAAAAAACCGCAGGAAAACACTTAGTATAACACATAGAAGCGTGTTATAGTATACAGTGTAGAAAAAACATCCAAAAACAGCATCAAAATCAATAAAAAGGCATGATGAAAAACTGACCAAAAAAGCAAGGCTATAGTATGGCGAAAATGTCAAAATTTGACATGTCCAAAAAACAGCAGGAAAACACTTAGTATAACACATAGAAGCGTGTTATGGTATACAGTGTAGCAAAAACACCGAAAAACAACATCAAAACCAAGAAAATAGCATGTTGAAAAAATG
>NW_024673014.1:0-214 GCF_008729295.1 Plectropomus leopardus | reverse complement strand
AAAGCAAGGCTATAGTATGGCAAAAATGTCAAAATTTGACATGTCCCAAAAACAGCTGAAAATACTTCAAATCAGCATGAAATACCGTGCTGAGACACGTCCTCGCATTAACACGTGCAAATATGGCCAAAAACAGCATATTTTAACATGTCGAAAAAATGACAAAAAAAGCAAGGCTATAGTATGGCAAAAATGTCAAAATTTGACATGTCCC
>NW_024673013.1:0-465 GCF_008729295.1 Plectropomus leopardus | reverse complement strand
TATGGCAAAATGTGAAAATATGACATGTCCCAATAAACGCTGAAAACACCTCAAAACAGCGTAAAATAGCGTGCTAAGACACGCCATAGTGAAGAATTTTGCAAAAATGTCCAAAAACATCATAAAAATGCATGTTGAAAATTTGACCGAAAAGGCAAGGCTATAGTATGGCAAAATGTCAAAATATGACATGTCCCAAAAAACGCTGAAAACACCTCAAAACAGCATAAAACTGTTTGCTAAGACACGCCATAGCGAAGAATGTTGCAAAAACAGCCAAAAACGCCATAAAAATGCATGTTGAAAAAATGACCAAAAAGGCAAGGCTATAGTATGGCAAAACGTCAAAATATGACATGTCCCAAAAACCACTGAAAACACCTCAAAACAGCCTAAAATAGCATGCTAAGAAAGGCCATAGCGAAGAATGTTGCAAAAATGTCCAAAAACATCATAAAAATGCAT
>NW_024673012.1:0-431 GCF_008729295.1 Plectropomus leopardus | reverse complement strand
TTCTTTGCTATGGCGTGTCTCGGCACGCTATAGCAAAGAAAGTTGCAGAAACAAACAAAAACACCATGAAATAGCATGTTGAAAAAATGAGCGAAAAGGCAAGGCTATAGTATGGAAAAATGTCAAAATTTGGGATGTCCCAAAAACAGCTTAAAACACCTCAAAACAGCATAAAATAGCGTGCCGAGACACGCCATAGCAAAGAAAGTTGCGGAAACGGACAAGAACAACATGAAATAGCATGTTAAAAAAATGACCAAAGAGGCAAGGCTATAGTATGGAAAAATGTCAAAATATGACATGTCCCAAAAACAGCTGAAAACACCCCAAAACAGCATAAAATAGCGTGTTGAGACTCGCCATAGCAAAGAAAGTTGCAAAAATGGACAAGAACAACATGAAATAGCATGTTGAAAAAATGACCAAAAAGG
>NW_024673011.1:0-1035 GCF_008729295.1 Plectropomus leopardus | reverse complement strand
TTCAAGCTTATTTGTCACATCCATGATCATACAAGTACAATCCACAAAGAAATGCGTATGTAGCCTACCTGAGCCGTTCAGACCACATACAACAAACAATAACAATAAAGACTAGTGCAAAGGAATCAAAAGTGCAAATGGTCTGTGTGTGTCTATAAATGATGTTAGAATAAAACTGGACATTTGTTTCTTTCCATTTGCATTTAGCCTTTTTTTCTACCAGCATGGCATTTCTTAAGTGTTTTTTTTTGGTCTTACCCTAAACTACACAATGGCATCAATAATATTTGTAATTTTAGAACTGCAATTACTGTCAAAATCATTGACTGAAAAGTGAAGCGGAGGGAGGAGTGGAAGAGAAAACCTGAATGAATAATTCAGTGGTGTTTTCAGTGATGCACTGTTGTGTAAAAGTCATCTCATGAAAACACAGCAATGATCACAAAGAGCAACATCTGTCACCACAACCATAGAAAATCAACTACCAGGGTAGACCTACAAGGCAGTTGTTTAGTGACCATGAATGTTAAAATCACCAAAAACCATTAAAGTCAGCTTGGCGAATGTTTAAGAGCAGCACAAGAAAAAAATCACAGAATACAAGTGAATTAAGAACACAGCACTAAAAACACAGTACAAAGTGGCCAGTGCATGTGTGTGTAATATGTGTTGTGTTGCTGCTTTTTCTGCTCTTTTCAGTCATCATGGGGGAGGAGGAGGGAGGGGGTTGCACCAAGGTGACAGCTTTGAGAAAGAAGCTGTTTTTTAATGTTTGTTCTGCATTTAATTGCTCATTATCTCCGACACAGGGGAGGAGGTAAAACAGGCTGAGTCCAGGTGGGTCGGGTCCTTTGGCTCTCTTGCTCAGTCGGCCTGTCTATATGTCTCTCAGATGTAGTCCTGATGAAATGTTCAGCTTCCTGCCTTCTCTTATCTTAACTTTAAATGGTCCTGCTTTGTACTTGTTGTAAATAAACTCAGAACCCCCAAACCTGCAACTTAGTTGGAAAGGCATGCTTTTTTTTAAGTCACCAA
>NW_024673008.1:0-217 GCF_008729295.1 Plectropomus leopardus | reverse complement strand
GGCTCGGGCATCTAATTAGGATGCCTCCAGGACGCCTCCCTGGTGAGGTGTTCAGGGCACGTCCCACCGGTAGGAGGCCCCGGGGAAGACCCAGGACACGCTGGAGAGACTACGTCTCTCAGCTGGCCTGGGAACGCCTCGGGGTCCCCCGGGAAGAGCTGGACGAAGTGGCCGGGGAGAGGGAAGTCTGGGTTTCCCTCCTTAGGCTGTTCCCCCC
>NW_024673007.1:0-223 GCF_008729295.1 Plectropomus leopardus | reverse complement strand
GGATCGGTGGAAGGAATACTTCGAAGACCTCCTCAATCCCACCGACACGCCTTCTGTTGGAGAGGCAGGGCCTGGGGACCCGGGGGTGGGCTCCTCTATCTCTGGGGCTGAGGTTACCGAGGTGGTCAAAAAGCTCCTCGGTGGCAGGGCCCTGGGGGTGGACGAGGTCCGCCCGGAGTTCCTCAAGGCCCTGGATGTTGTGGGGCTGTCGTGGCTGACACGA
>NW_024673006.1:0-209 GCF_008729295.1 Plectropomus leopardus | reverse complement strand
AGACACTGTTGTTTAAACTTTGCAGGTGTTTTTACAGAGAATATAACTGAAATTATACAGGCGAAAGGTCAGTTGAAGAAGCCTAATGAGACACCGCTCTCAAGTGGACAAGGAACAACATTCAAATAACAATTGTAAAAAAAAAAATTCATAAATAAATATTCCTTGGGAAAAAACAGTGAACATAAGAAGCATAAAAGTAAAAAAAA
>NW_024673005.1:0-529 GCF_008729295.1 Plectropomus leopardus | reverse complement strand
AAACACGCCATGGCATAGAATTTTGTTAAATCTTTCAAAATCACAAAAATATGGCATGTCAAAAAAAATGACCCAAAAAGCAAGGCTATAGTAAGGCAAAAATGTCAAAAAATGTCATTTTCCAAAAACACCTGAAAACAACTGAAAACAGTATAAAATAGCGTGCCGAGACACGCAATGGCATATAATTTTGTGAAAACATTGAAAATTACAAAAATATGGCATGTCAAAAATACGACCCAAAAAGCAAGGCTATAGCAAGGCAAAAATGTCAAAAAATTGCATTTTCCAAAAACACCTGAAAACAACTGAAAACTGTACTAAATAGCGTGCTTAAACACGCAATGGCATCGAATACTGTTAAAACTTTCAAAATAAGAAAAATATGGCATTTCAAAAAAATGACCTAAAAAGCAAGGCTATAGTAAGGCAAAAATGTCAAAAAATGGCATTTCCCAAAAATAGCCAAAAACAGCTGGAAACTGTAGTAAATAGCGTGCTTAAACACGCCATGGCATAGAATTTTGTT
>NW_024673004.1:0-213 GCF_008729295.1 Plectropomus leopardus | reverse complement strand
AAAAATGACATTTCCAAAAAACTGCTAAAAACTGCTTAAACCTACAATAAATAGTGTGCCAAGACACACCATTGCATAGAATGTTGTAAAAGACGCTAAAAACACCTGAATTTGGCATGTCGAAAACATGACCAAAAAAGCAAGGCTATAGTATGGCAAAAACGTCCAAAAATCACATTTCCAAAAAACTGCTAAAAACTGATGAAAACGACA
>NW_024673003.1:0-316 GCF_008729295.1 Plectropomus leopardus | reverse complement strand
CAAAAACAGCTAAAAACACCTCAAAACAGCATAAAAGAGCATGCTGACACACGCCATAGCATTAAAACATGTAAATATGGCCTAAAACACGATAAAATAGCATGTCGAAAAAATGACCAAAGAAGCAAGGCTATAGTATGGCAAAAATGGCAAAATATGAAATGTCCCAAAAACAGCTAAAAACACCTCAAAACAGCATAAGAGACCGCGCTGAGACACGCCATAGCATTAAAACATGTAAATATGGCCTAAAACACAATAAAATAGCTTGTCGAAAAATTGAGCAAAGAAGCAAGGCTATAGTATGGCAAAAATG
>NW_024673002.1:0-252 GCF_008729295.1 Plectropomus leopardus | reverse complement strand
AGTGCCAAGACACACCATAGCTTTGAACTATAAAAAAATGATCAAAATCAACATAATAATGCACGGTGAAAAAATGACCCAAAACACCAAGGCTATAGTATGGCAAAAATGTCAAAATATGACATGTCTGAAAAACAGCTGAAAACACCTCAAAACAGCATAAAATAGCATGCCAAGACAAGCCATAGTATAGACTGTTGCAAAAATGGCCAAAAACAACATAATAATGCATGTCCAAAAAATGACCAAAAA
>NW_024673001.1:0-310 GCF_008729295.1 Plectropomus leopardus | reverse complement strand
GATAAAATGACCCAAAAAGCAAGGCTATAGTATGGCAAAAATGTCAAGAAATTACATTTTTCAAAAACAGCTCAAAACACCTGAAAACTGCATTAAATACTATGCCGAGACAAGCAATAGCACACAAAGTTGCAAAAACGGCCGAAAACACCATATTTTGGCATGTCAATAAAGTGACCCGAAAAGCAAGGCTATAGTATGGCAAAAATGGCAAAAAATCACATTTTCCAAAAACGGCTGAAAACACCTGAAAACTGCATTAAATAGTGTACCGAGACACGCCATAGCAAAGACTGTTACAAAAGCGGCC
>NW_024673000.1:0-1112 GCF_008729295.1 Plectropomus leopardus | reverse complement strand
AAGGAGCAAATGCCAACAACAAAATATAAATGGTTTTGTGTCTTTGGTGGAAAAGCTGATGGCTTTCAGTCATATTTAACATAAATTTATCTGAACACGTTTGTCTGGTTACAAGTTAGGAGACATCAGAAGGACCGAAAGGAGAGTCTCTTTGACTTGAGTTTGAATAATCTCACGTGGTGCTCCTGAGTACGGACTAACGGAAGCAGTTTTGCTCTTTGGTGAAAGTGTAACAATATTTTGTATCACTTGAAATTTAAAATACATTTTGTTAAAGGTTCTTAGTTGCTACACGCTATATTCCTCCTTTATATTCCTCATGTTGTCAGAGGAATGGATCAGTCCTGGCTGCATACAGTAGGAGAGACTTATTGAATTGACTCATCTGGATGAGCTGTCCTGCGTGCAGGAGCCTCCAGCAAAAACTACAGTGAATTAATGTACTACATTTAGTAGTTTTCAGTATGAAAAAAACAGTTTAATGTTGATTTATGATTTTGTGTTAATACACTTTGTCTTTACAATAAAAAATGATTCAGTACTTTTGCAATGATAACGGGGATTTTTGACGTAGGATGAGAGCAAATGTTGTGATAGAAATGACATGCGGTGCTGTCACTGCGTGTGCGCCATTTTTACGCCGGTGTACACCAGCGGTGCAGAGAACGTGAAGTCAGCACGCTATTTGACGGGCATCATAGCGGGCAAATATGCCGGATCCCAACTAAATTTGAGTGACGAGAGTGGCGATTATGTCACTATGACCACATGTCCAATAGAAACACAAACAAAGGGTGATTGATAAAAGAAACTGTTGAATGTTCATGATTTAAAAAATCATATTGTAAACATTACTGTCCATGCAGGCATTTATGTAGAAACTAGCAAAGCCAATGTTTTTGTTGCCGCAGAAGTATTAATATACTTTACATCAGTGAAAGTACTAATACCACCCTGTTAAAATACTCTGTTACAAGTAAAAGGCCTGCATTGATAATGGTATTTAAGAACAAGTAAATATAATAAGAAAAATGTATTTAGAGTATGAAAAGTATCCAATGCATAAGAATCTTAAAAATAAACAGCCCAGAGAACTCAAAATTACTCCAAAA
>NW_024672999.1:0-244 GCF_008729295.1 Plectropomus leopardus | reverse complement strand
TGTCGAAAAATTGACCCAAAAAGCAAGGCTATAGTATGGCAAAATGTGAAAAAATGACATATTCCAAAAACAGCTGAACACAGCTGAAAACTACCTAAAATCGCATGCCAAGGTGTGCTATAGCATAGCATGTTGCAAAAACCTCCAAAAACACCATAATGTAGCATGTTGAAAATGTGACCGAAAATGCAAGGCTATAGTATGGCTAAAATGTCAAAAAATGACCTATCGCAAAAACACCCAC
>NW_024672998.1:0-883 GCF_008729295.1 Plectropomus leopardus | reverse complement strand
TTTGGGCCAATTTGGGGTGTTTTTATCAACAGTGTATACTATAACATGCCTGTATATGCTATGCTAAGTGGTTTTCAGCAGTTTTTTAGACAGGTCAAATTTTGACATTTTGGCCATACTATAGCCTTGCTATTTGGTCATTTTTTCAACATGTTATTTTACGGTTTTTGGGCCAATTTGGGGTGTTTTTATCAACAGTGTATACTATAACATCCCTCTACAGGCTGTTCTAAGTGGTTTTCAGCTGTTTTTTGGAAATGTCTAATTGTGACATTTTGGCCATACTATAGCCTTGCTTTTTGGGTCAGTTTTTTAACATGTTATTTTATGGGTTTTGGGGCCAATTTGGGATGTTTTTATCAACACTGTATACCATAACATCCCTCTACAGGCTGTTCTAAGTGGTTTTCAGCTGTTTTTTGGAAATGCCTAATTTTGACATTTTCGCCATACTATAGCCTTGCTTTTTGAGTCAGTTTTTCAACATGCTACTTTATGGTTTTGGGGCCAATTTGGGGTGTTTTTATCAACAGTGTATACTATAACATCCCTCTACAGGCTGTTCTAAGTGGTTTTCAGCTGTTTTTTGGAAATGTCTAATTGTGACATTTTCGCCATACTATAGCCTTGCTTTTTTGGTCAGTTTTTTAACATGTTATTTTATGGGTTTTGGGCCCAATTCGGGATGTTTTTATCAACAGTGTATACTATAACATCCCTCTATATGCTGTTCTAAGTGGTTTTCAGCTGTTTTTTGGACGGGTCTAATTTTGACATTTTCGCCATACTATAGCCTTGCTTTTTGGGTCAGTTTTTCAACATGCTACTTTATGGTTTTTGGGCCAATTTGGGGTGTTTTTATCAACAGTGTATACTATAACAT
>NW_024672997.1:0-390 GCF_008729295.1 Plectropomus leopardus | reverse complement strand
AAAATCTGTGGGTAAGACATCCAGACAGCAGTAGGAAGAGCTCAGTTAGTGTAGAATGTCCTCCAGATTTTTGTCATTGATTGGATTAAACTGCGTCATGGTGTTTAAATGGTTTTTAGACAGACACAGCACAGATCCTGAACCTGGTGTTGAAGAATTCACAGCCTGTCTAATATTCTGAATTTTCTCTCGAAAGAAAAAAGCAAAGTCATTGCAGGCCCTGGCAGAGTGAAGTTCAGGTGCTATTGACACAGTCAAGTCAAGTCAGTTTTATTTATATAGCCCATTATCACAAAACATGGTTTGCCTCAGAGGGCTTTACAGTGTACGACATCCCTCTGCCCTTAGACCCTCACATCACCCAAGGAAAAACTCCCCAAAAAGAACCCC
>NW_024672996.1:0-503 GCF_008729295.1 Plectropomus leopardus | reverse complement strand
CATGCTGGACTGTCACTACCTCGGGCTCGCCATTACGGAGCCTAGGTCTGTTGAACTGCACTACACTAATCCCGTTGCCTCTGCGGAGCATTCCTGCTTCCTTGTTTCCTAGTTTTCCCGGATCCTGGCCGCAACCTTGGCTGTGCCTGACCGTGGTGATAGCTGTGCTGGCGCTGTGACCCTGGCTTTGGTTGTGCTCTTGCTGTGGCTGTGTTGATACTGTACCCCCTGCTCGCCCTGATCGTGGACTTGGTCCTGGTTGTGCTGATGCCTTTGGACACCTCCCTTTCAATATACACGAGACTCTCAACACCCACAATATCATCACAGAGTGCAATTAATAATTTCACACCTATCATTATTGTAATATGATATGCATCTGTTTCCATTATTTCTGTGCCTCTCTCCACCTTTCTCCCCTTCTCGCCCCTTCTCTTTCCCCTTTGCCACCACCTTATTTCATTTGTTATTTACGACATCTATTGCACGTCTGTTGTCCTGGA
>NW_024672995.1:0-477 GCF_008729295.1 Plectropomus leopardus | reverse complement strand
ATGATGGTGGTGATGGTGATAATGATGGTGATGGTGATGATGGCGGTGATGATGATGGTGATGTGATGATGATGATGATGGTGATGATGATGATGATGATGATGGTAATGATGATGATGATGATGATGGTGGTGATGGTGATAATGATGGTGATGGTGATGATGGCAGTGATGATGATGGTGGTGTGATGATGATGATGATGATGGTGATAATGATGATGATGATGGTGGTGATGGTGATGGTGATGTGATGAAGGTGATGATGGTGATGATGATGATGATGGTGATGGTGATGGTGATTGTGATGTGATGATGAAGGTGGTGATGGTGATGATGGTGATGATGGTGTTTCCTAGTTTCCCTGGATCCTGGCCGTAACCTTGACTGTGCCTGACCGTGGTGATAGCTGTGCTGATGCTGTTATCCTGCCTTTGGTTGTGCTCGTGCTGTGGCTGTACTGATTCTGTGCCCCCCGCTC
>NW_024672994.1:0-248 GCF_008729295.1 Plectropomus leopardus | reverse complement strand
TCTTTCTTTCTTTTCTATTACTGCTCTCTGACATTCATATTTAAGTCGTAATTGCTGATCAGTGACTCTAGGATCCTCATTGAGTGCTTATCCTTTCTACTGCTCACCACCTTGGGTCTGTTGAACTGCACTATGCTAATCCTGTTGCCTCTCCGGAGCATTCCTGCTCCCTTGTTTCATAGCTTTCCCGGATCCTGGCCGCAACCCTGGCTGTGCCTGATTGTGGTGATATCTGTGCTGGCGTTGTG
>NW_024672993.1:0-257 GCF_008729295.1 Plectropomus leopardus | reverse complement strand
CCATGTAAAGCACATACAAACATATTTAATAATACTTGTGAAAAAAATCTCATCTGAATAATGTTACATTTCTTCTTCAAATATGATTTATTAGTATGTTTGTGTAACAGAATATAAAGGCTCAACTTTAGTGGATGGCTTAACCTTTTTATGGCTTGATACTGTATTAATGGGAAATTATGCCCATTTCTAAAATACATACATATTATTTCTATGATCTAAGGCAGTCTAAAAACATTAGTAAACATGGGCAACTC
>NW_024672992.1:0-239 GCF_008729295.1 Plectropomus leopardus | reverse complement strand
CCAGGTGCCCCTAATTAGTCAGTTGGCTTCACGTGGAGGCCCCAGGATTTTTGCCATACTATAGCCTTGCTTCTTGGGTCATTTTTTCGACATGCCAGATTTTATTGTTTTTGGGCCGTTTTTGAAACTTTCTATGCTATGGCATATCTAAACACGCTATTTACTGCAGTTTTAAACAGTTTTCAGCAGTTTTTTGAGCATGCCATTTTTTGACGTTTTTGCCATACTATAGCCTTGCT
>NW_024672991.1:0-256 GCF_008729295.1 Plectropomus leopardus | reverse complement strand
TGACATGTCCAAAAAACAGCTGAAAACAACTTAGAACAGCATTAAATAGCTTGCCAAGACACACTATAGCATAGAAAGTTGAAAAAGCGGACTAAAACACCATAATTTGACATGTCCAAAAAAATGACCCAAAAAGCAAGGCTATAGCATGGCAAAAATGCCAAAAAATGACATGTCCCAAAAAGAGCTGAAAATGGTTGAAAACCGCATTAAATAGAGTGCCGAAACGTGCCATAGCATAGAAAGTTGCAAAAAC
>NW_024672990.1:0-623 GCF_008729295.1 Plectropomus leopardus | reverse complement strand
GGGACATGTCAAATTTTGACATTTTTGCCTTACTATAGTCTTGGATTTTGGTCACATTTTCGACATGCGGAATTGGGCTGTTTTTGGCTGTTTTTGCAACTTTCTTTGCAATGGCGTGTTATGGCACACTATTCTAACCTGTATCCAGGTGTTTTCAACAGTTTTTCAGACGTGTCAAATTTTGCCATTTTTGCCTTACTATAGTCTTGGATTTTTGGTCATTTTTTCGACATGCCAAATTTTGCTTTTTTGGCTGTTTTTGCAACTTTCTTTGCTATGGCATGCTTTAGCAGGCTATTCTAACCTGTATCCAGCTGTTTTCAACAGTTTTTGGGATATGTCAAATTTTGAAATTTTTTCCTTACTATAGTCTTGGATTTTTCGTCTTTTTTTTCGACATGCCGAATTGTGCTGTTTTTGGCTCTTTTTGCAACTTTCTTTGCAATGGCGTGTTATGGCACACTATTCTAACCTGTATCCAGGTGTTTTCAACAGTTTTTCAGACGTGTCAAATTTTGCCATTTTTTCCCTACTATAGTCTTGGATTTTTGGTCATTTTTTTGACATGCCAAATTTTGCTTTTTTGGGGTCTTTTTGCAACTTTCTTTGCCATGGTGTGTTTC
>NW_024672989.1:0-1136 GCF_008729295.1 Plectropomus leopardus | reverse complement strand
TTCAGTATTTTTCAACCTGGACCCTGTTTTTGGTGCTTTTGGTGTCTTAGTGACTAATAAGAATTTTCGCTGCACCAGAATTGAGAATATGCAACACAAATTTAAAAATGTGAAACTCTTTTACAAAGCTTGGGACAAATTCACATTTTGGAAAACAGATTTACAAGATGCTAAACAACATTACAAAGTCTGCAACATTTTTACGAAACTTGAGACAAATTGACACTTTTAGCAAATTTACAAATGACAGAAGCTTATCGGAGAGGGAATCTACCAAATGACCACAGTACTACAAATTTTGGTACATTCGCTCTCCACTAAGATTTTGATGTTTTTAGATGTGTTTAGGGACTGGTAAAAATGCAAATTTTTCTCAGGTTTCATAAAAATGTTTCACACTTTGTAATTTTGTTTCACATCCTGTAGATTTGTTTTTGAAAATGTAAATTTGTTTAGTCCTCAGAATTTTGTTTTATATGTTTATATGTTTTGTAAAAGTGTCCCACACTTTGAGTTTTTGTGTTGCACTTCCCAGCCACCGTAGGAGAGAGAACGCTGCAGCAGCGTAACATGTTCAAACCGTCAACATCCGTCCACGAGTGTTTGTATAGTGAGCTTTTTGTTAACCATTTGAAGTCCGTGATGTCAGAGATGGTCCTCCAGTGTCTACTTTGGTATTTTTTGCTTATTGTTGGAGTATCTTCAAATGCTGCATATCTCTAAAACCTGTACAACCTAAGCTAACAGGTGATGTACGTCAGTAAACCCTAATAATTGATACAAATTTGGGCATTTTGTTATTTAAAAATAATAGGCTACAAAGAGACATCACATTTTACAAGATTAAAAAAATCATATTGATCTAAAGTATCTTTTTAAATGTAGAAACAAAAAAATAAAAAATAATCTTTTTTTTTAAACTTTTATTAACCTAATTTTCTTCTTTGTTTTGTCATTTATCCTGTATATTTTCAGGTTATTCTCTTTTTCCTAATTTCTTGCTCATTTTTGGGCCATTTTGTTTGTTAACGCTCTCATCACCTTCCCATGTTTTTGAGAGGAATCACACCAGGTTGCTCAGGTTTCAAAGGGTTAAAACTGTTCACACAGTTAATGTTTCCTGGGAGTGTTGTTGA
>NW_024672988.1:0-495 GCF_008729295.1 Plectropomus leopardus | reverse complement strand
CAAAAAAAATGACCAAAGAAGTAAGGCTATAGTATGGCAAAAATGTCAAAATTTGGCATGTCCCAAAAACAACTGAAAACACCTCAAAACAGCATGAAATAGCTTGCTGACACACGCCATAGCATTAAAACCTGAAAATATATCATAAGAACAACATAATTTAGCATGTCAAAAAAATGACCAAAGAAGCAAGGCTATAGTATGGCAAAAATGTCAAAATTTGACGTGTCCCAAAAACAGCCGAAAATGCCTCAAAACAGCATAAAATAGCGTGTTGAGACATGCCATAGCATTAAGACGTACAAATATGGCCCAAACCACTATAATCTAGAATGTCGAAAAAATGACCAGAAAAGCAAGGTTATAGTATGGCAAAAATGTCAAAATTTGACGGGTCCCAAAAACAGCAGAAAACACCTCAAAACAGCATGAAATAGTGTGTCGAAAAACGCCATAGCATTAAAACCTGAAAATATATCATAAAAACAACATAAT
>NW_024672987.1:0-499 GCF_008729295.1 Plectropomus leopardus | reverse complement strand
AAAAGGCAAGGCTATAGTATGGCAAAAATGTCAAAATATGACATATCCTAAAAACAGCTGAAAACACTTCAAAGTAGCACAGAATACCCTGCCGAGACGCGACATTGCAAATAACCCTGCAAAAACAGCCAAAAAAACAAAAATACGGCATGTTGAAAAATTGACCGAAAAAGCAAGGCTATAGTATGGCAAAAATGTCAAAATATGACATGTCCTAAAAACAACTGAAAACACTTGAAAGTAGCATAAAATACACTGCAGAGACGCGCCATTACAAAAAAACGCTGCAAAATTAGAGGAAAAATCCAAAATACGCCATGTTGAAAAATTGACCGAAAAGGCAAGGCTATAGTATGGCAAAAATGTCCAAATATGACATGTCCTAAAATCAGCTGAAATACTTCAAAACAGCATAGATTAACCTTTCGAGACGCGCCATTGCAAAGAATCCTGCAAAAACAGCCAAAAAAACAAAAATACGGCATATTGAAAAATTAAC
>NW_024672986.1:0-281 GCF_008729295.1 Plectropomus leopardus | reverse complement strand
AGTATGGCAAAAATGTCAAAATATGACATGTCCCAAAAACAGCTGTAAATGTCTCAAAACAATATAAAATAATGTGCCAAAACACGCCATAGCATAGAATTTTGCAAAAATTGCCAAAAACACCACAATACTGCGTGCCAAAAAAATGACAGAAAAGGCAAGGCTATAGTATGACAAAAATGTCAAAATATGACATGTCCCAAAAACAGCTGAAAACACCTCAAAACAACATAAAATACCTTGCCAAAACACGCCATAGCATAGAATTTTGCAAAAACAGC
>NW_024672985.1:0-713 GCF_008729295.1 Plectropomus leopardus | reverse complement strand
AAAAACACCTCAAAACAGCATAAAATAGTGTGCTGAGACACGCCATAGCATTAAAACGTGCAAATATGGCCAAGAACACCATAATATAGCATATAAAAAAACTAACTGAAAAAGCAAGGTTATAGTATGGCAAAAATGTCAAAATTTGACATGTCCCAAAAACAGCTAAAATGCTCTCAAAACAGCATAAAATATCGTGCTCAGATACGCCCTAGCCTTAAAATGTATAAAAATGGCCAAAAACAACTTTAAAAAACATGTCAAAAAATTGACTAAGAGAGCAAGGCTATAGTATGCCAAAAATGTAAAACTGGACATGTCCCAAAAACAACTAAAAAGCTCTCAAAACAGCAAAAAAAATAGCGTGCTGAGATACGCCCTAGCATTAAAACTTTTAAAAATGGCCAAAAACACCATAATATAGCATGTCCAAAAAATGACCCAAAGAGCAAGGCTATAGTATGGCAAAAATGTCAAAATTGGTCATGTCCAAAAAACCACTAAAAAGACCTCAAAACAGCAAAAAAAATAGCGTGCTGAGATACGCCCTAGCATTAAAACGTATAAAAATGGCCAAAAACAACATAATATAGCATATCCAAAAAATGACCGAAATAGCAAGGCTATAGTATGGCAAAAATGTCAAAATTGGACGTGTTCCAAAAACAGCTAAAAAGCCCTCAAAACAGCGTAAATTAACGTGCTGAGTCACG
>NW_024672984.1:0-242 GCF_008729295.1 Plectropomus leopardus | reverse complement strand
CCATAGCATAGAATATTGCAAAAACGGCCAAAAACACAATAATAATGCATGTTGGAAAAATGACCCAAAAGGCAAGGCTATAGTATGGCAAAAATGTCAAAATATGACATGTCCCAAAAACAGCTGAAAACACCTCAAAACAGCATGAAATAACGTGCCAAGACACACCATATCACAGAATGTTGAAAAAACGGTCAAAAACACAATAATAATGCATGTTGAAAAAATGACCGAAAAGGCAA
>NW_024672983.1:0-289 GCF_008729295.1 Plectropomus leopardus | reverse complement strand
TGCAAATATGGCCAAAAACACCAAAATAATGGATGTTGAAAAAATGACCGAAGAGGCAAGGCTATAGTATGGCAAAAATGTAAAAATATGACGTTCCAAAAACAGCTGAGACCACCTCAAAACAGCATATAATAGCGTACCAAGACAGATCATAGCACAGAATTTAAAGAAAAAAACAGACAAAAACACTGTAATAATGAATGTTCAAAAACTCACCGACAAGGCAAGGCTATCGTATGGCAAAAATGTTGTCATGTCCAAGAAGTCATTTTGTTTTTTTTCTCCTTTT
>NW_024672982.1:0-352 GCF_008729295.1 Plectropomus leopardus | reverse complement strand
AAAACCACTTATTGTAGTATGTAGAGGCATGTAATACTATACATTATTGAAAAAAACTCCAAAAACATTCCCAAAGCCCCTTAATAAACATTTTGAAAAAATGCTGAAAAATAGCAAGGCATATGGTGAAAATGTCAAAATATGGCATGTCCAAAAAACAGCTGAAAACCACTTAGTATAGCACGCAGAGGCATGTTATAGTATACAGTGTTAACAAAAACCTCAAAAAACAGTCCCAAAACCCATTGAAAAGCATGTTGAAAAAATGCCGAAAATTAGCAAGGCTATAGTATGGCGAAAATGTCAAAATATGACATGTCCAAAAAACAGCTGAAAACCACTTGGTATAGCA
>NW_024672981.1:0-401 GCF_008729295.1 Plectropomus leopardus | reverse complement strand
TGCTAAGACACGCCATAGCATAGAATTTTGCAAAAACGGCCAAAAACACCATAATAATGCATGTTGAAAAAATGACCGAAAAGGCAAGGCTATAGTATGGCAAAAATCCAAAAATATGACATGTTCCAAAATCAGTCATAGACACCTCAAAAAACCACAAAATAGAGTGTCAAGACACGCCATGGCACAGCATTTTGGAAAAAACAGCGAAAACCACCCTAATTCTGAATGTCAGAAAAAAGACCAAAAAGGCAAGGCTATAGTATGGCAAAAATCTCAAAATATGACATGTCCTAAAACCTGCTGGAAACACCTCAAAACAGGTGTTTCCAGCAAAACCTCAAAACAGAATAAAATAGCATGCTGAGACACGCCATAGCATTGAATGTCACAAAAACAGC
>NW_024672980.1:0-495 GCF_008729295.1 Plectropomus leopardus | reverse complement strand
CATAGAATTTTGCAAAAACGGCCAAAAACACCATAAAAATGCATACTGATAAAATGAACAAAAAGGCAAGGCTATAGTATGGCAAAAATGTCAAAATATGACATGTCCCAAAAACAGCTGAAAACACCCCAGCACAGCATAAAATAGTGTGCCAAGAAACGCCATGGCATACATTTTTGCAGGAACGGAAAAAAACACCATAAAAATGCATGTTGAAAAAATGAACAAAAAGTGCAAGGCTATACTATAGCAAAAATGTCAAAATATGACATGTCCCAAAAACAGCTGAAAACACCTCAGAACAGCATAAAATAGTATGCCAAGACATGCCATGGCATAGAATTTTGAAAAAAAGGCAAAAAACACCTTAAAAATGCATGTTGAAAAAATGACCAAATAGTCAAGGCTATAGTATGGTAAAAATGTCAAAATACAACATGTCCCAACAACAGCTGAAAACACCCCAGAACAGCATAAAATAGCGTGCCAAGAAAC
>NW_024672979.1:0-496 GCF_008729295.1 Plectropomus leopardus | reverse complement strand
GTTCAAAACACCTCAAAACAGCATAAAATAGTGCAATTAGTCATGCCATAGTATAGAAAGTTGCAAAAATTGACAAAAACACCATAAAAATGCATGTTGAAAAAAATGACCAACAAAGGCAAGGCTATAGTATGGCAAAAATGTCAAAATATGACCCGTCCCAAAAACAGATAAAAACACCTCAAAACAGCATAAAATAGCGCAACTATTCATACCATAACATAGAAACTTGCAAAAATGGTCACAAACACCATAAAAATGCATGTTGAAAAAACTGACCAACAAAGGCAAGGCTATAGTATGGCAAAAATGTCAAAATATGACCCCTCCCATAAACGGCTAAAAACACCTCAAAACAGCATAAAATACCGCAATTAGTCATGCCATAACATAGAAACTTGCAAAAATTGACAAAAACACCATAAAAATGCAAGTTGAAAAACTGACCAAAAAAAAGGCAAGGCTATAGTATGGCAAAAATGTCAAAATATGACCC
>NW_024672978.1:0-1341 GCF_008729295.1 Plectropomus leopardus | reverse complement strand
CCTTCTCACTCTTTATACTGCATCACTTGCTTCGAGAAGGTAATATTACCACAGATGGGTTTACTTTAGAGTAAGTTGAAAGCCTGGTGCGTCTTACGCAGGCTCTAAAGCCCTTGTGCATTGATGTCAGACTGCGAGGGCCACTGGTCACATTGACGTATTTGATGCCCTGGGAATGAGAACGGCTTTACTGTGATCAGTGAAATGAAAATTAATGCTTTTGTTTTAATGCATTTTGGTATTTTGTATGTTTTGTATAACTGTAATGTTTTGGAAAATTACAGTATTTCAATCTACAGCAAATATTTGTGTGTGTCTCTTAATACAGTGTGTGAATCATCCATGTAAACTTTAAGTGCAACTTGCGTGGTTTGCAAGGGAATACAACTGCAAGGCGGTTTATCTAATTCTGTTTAATAGGGAAAACTTTTGTAAAAACACTTTGTGGATACACCGTGCTACTAAACAGAGCACACTCAGTGCACTGTGTTGAGTTTTTAGTTTATCGATAGATAACATGCAGATTTTTGTTCCACAGTCGACCAATCTATTGGATGAAGATCAAAGAGATTTTCAGCCAATCAAGATTTTCTTTGGTCGAGCCCTATAAAACAGAGTTTTCAAACTAGTTGGTGTGACACACTTTACAGCCCCACTGACTAATGTCACCATAACAACTAACAACGATGGCCATTTTCCTTCGTACTTTTCAAATGACCACTGCAAACAGTTCAATTTCCGTTCTACTCTTATCTATTTCTATGAGAGCACTTCTCATAGAAATGATGACGCACTAAATTTCCTAAAAGACTAGACAGAGGTGTGCCTCGACAACTCAAAGCAGATTTGTTTTTTCCTCTGAGTGAACCAGACAAGCTGTAGCAGCATGCAACATCACCTCGGTCAGATTTCAGCTTTGTCATCGTCCGAAAGCAGCTTCATAATGAGACGGGGGCAGATGTGTTTCTGAGGAGAGAAATATTTCACAGGATTATAACCCTAATGCTGACGTCTTGGTTAACCTCCTAATATAGACAACAGGAGAGAGAGAGAGAAACCAGACAGTAGAGTAAGCACAGTAAAGCGCACAGGGACAATTTTTTGGAGCCTCTCCAAATCTAAAAGGAGCCAGGGCTACTTCCCACCAGATGGCAGGAGCCAGCGGAGGAGGTGATCTGAACAGAGGCAGACAAGCGTGCCATTGGATAGCAGTCACAGTTTGCTCCACACTAGGATGTACTCCACATTTCAAAGTCCACTGTCAGTGGGGCTAACACCCCTCCCTCTCATAAAAACACAGCTGCAACGCTGTGTGAGTTGTGTGATAATATAATGGTGTCT
>NW_024672977.1:0-229 GCF_008729295.1 Plectropomus leopardus | reverse complement strand
TTTTTGACAATGTCATATTTTTACATTTTTCGATGCAACATAATGGCATTGAAAAAGCTGGAAACAGCAAAAACGACCAAAAATACCATGATATAGAACGTTGAAAAAATGACAGAAAAAGCAAGGCTATAGTATGGAAAAATGTCAAAATATGACACGTCCAAAAAACAGCTAAAAACACCTCAAAACAGTATTAAATAGCGTGCCGAGACACACCACAGCATAGTTT
>NW_024672976.1:0-429 GCF_008729295.1 Plectropomus leopardus | reverse complement strand
ACCAGTTCCAGCCATTTCCCCCTCCAGAAAAGCAGCAACATCCTCCACATCCGCATCACATAAGTATATATCATAAGTATCAGGACTTTAAAAAGTATATGCAAGAAATTGCATCTTTTCCGACGAAAAAACCAGTCGGACTTCGAGGATGTTGCTGCTTTTCTGGAGGGGGAAATGGCTGGAACTGGTCAGGGTATTCGTTGGATGCATACGGGCTATTCAGAGGGGTTTCGTTGTGTCTCAAGAAACAAATCCTCCGTAGCCCTCATTTTGACAATGGTCTCCAAAAGCAGCAGGTTTGAATATTATGACTTTATTCTCATTAATAATGACTTTTTTCTCATTAATAATTAGTTTAATCTCGTAAATAATGACTTCTTTCTCATTAATAATGACTTTTTTTCTCGTTAATAATGACTTTTTTCTCGT
>NW_024672975.1:0-256 GCF_008729295.1 Plectropomus leopardus | reverse complement strand
TGTGATTGTAATCATTACTCTGTACTTATACTTACTCATATTAAACGATTGCTTATTGAAGTTTCACCAGGTGTTTCCATCCTTCTGAAATCATGACAGAAAACTCATACTCAAACTGAAAAGGCAAGGCTATAGTAAGGGTAAAATGTCAAAATATGACCAGTCCAAAAAACAGCTGAAAACACCTCAAAACAGCAGAAAATAGCTTGCCAAGACATGCCATAGCATAGAATGTTGTAAAAATGTCCTAAAATAC
>NW_024672974.1:0-287 GCF_008729295.1 Plectropomus leopardus | reverse complement strand
ATGATGCAAAAACGGCCAAAAAACCCAAAATATAGCATGTTGAAAAAATGACCAAAAAAGCAAGGCTATAGTAAGGCAAAAATGTCAAAATATGTCATTTCCAAAGAAATGCTAAAAACCATTCTAAACCACATAAAATAGCATGCATAAACACACTGTGGCAAAGAATAATGCAAAATCGGCCAAAAAACCCAAAAAACAGCATGTTGAAAAAATGACCAAAAAAGCAAGGCTATAGTAAGGCAAAAATGTCAAAATATGTCATTTCCAAAAAAATGCTAAAAACC
>NW_024672973.1:0-268 GCF_008729295.1 Plectropomus leopardus | reverse complement strand
ATATCTAGTCGGAACTTCTCAACCTCGCGCACCAGCTCAGGCTCCTTCCCCACCAGAGAGGTGACATTCCACGTCCCCAGAGCTAGCTTCTGCAGCCCAGCTCACATGGCACCTGACCCCTACAGCCCCTCTTATGGGTGGTGAGCCCACAGGAAGGAGGTCCAGTGTCACCGCTTCGGGCTGTGCCCGGCCGGGCCCCATGAGTAAAGGCCCGGCCACCAGGCGCTCGCCATCAAGCCCCACCCCCAGGCCTGGCTCCGGGGGGGGG
>NW_024672972.1:0-349 GCF_008729295.1 Plectropomus leopardus | reverse complement strand
ACCGAAAAAGCAAGGCTATAGTATGGCAAAAATGTCAAAATGTGACACGTCCCAAAAACAGCTGAAAACACTTCAAAACAGTACAAAAGATCGTGCCAAAACAGGCCATAGCATAGAATATTGCAAAAACGCCCAAAAACAGCATAAAAACGCATGTTGAAAAAATGACTGAAAAAGCAAGGCTATAGTATGGCAAAAATGTCAAAATATGACATTCCCCCAAAACAGCTTAAAACACATCAAACCAGCATAAAGTAGCGTGCCAAGACACGGCATAGCATAGAATACTGCAAAAACGGCCAAAAACACAAGAAAAATGCATATTGTAAAATGACCAAAAAAGCAAGGC
>NW_024672971.1:0-374 GCF_008729295.1 Plectropomus leopardus | reverse complement strand
CATAAAATGACTTGCAGAGACACGCCATAGTATAGGATGTTGCAAAAACAGCCAAAAAAACCCATAATAATGCATGTTGAAAAAATGACCGAAAAGGCAAGGCTATAGTATGGCAAAAATCGTCAAAAATGACATGTCCCAAAAACAGCTGAAAACACCTTGAAACAGCATAAACTAGCGCACCAAAACACGCCATAACATAGACTGTTGCAAAAATGGCCAATAACACTATAATAATGCATGTTGAAAAAATGACCGAAAAGGCAAGGCTATAGTATAACTAAAATTGTCAAAAATGACATGTCCCAAAAAAAGCTTAAAATTCCTCAAAATAGCACAAAATAGTGTGCTAAGACATGCCATAGCATAGACTG
>NW_024672970.1:0-424 GCF_008729295.1 Plectropomus leopardus | reverse complement strand
AACAACTTAAAACTGTGTTAAATAGCGTATCTAAACACACCATAGCACAGAACGTTGCAAAAACGGACAAAAACACCACATTTTGGCATGTTGAAAAACTGACCCAAAAAGCAAGGCTATAGTATGGCAAAAATGTCAAAAAATGACATGTCCCAAAAACTGCTGAAAACACCTTAAAACTGCATTAAATTGCGTGCCTAAACACGCTATAGCACAGAATGCTGCAAAAATGGACAAAAACACTATATTTTGGCATGTTGAAAAAATGACCCAAAAAGCAAGGCTATAGTATGGCAAAAATGTCAAAAAGTGACATGTCCCAAAAACAGCTGAAAAAACCTTAAAACTGCGTTAAATAGCGTGCCTAAACACGCTATAGCATAGAATGTTGCAAAAATAGACAAAAACGCCATTTTTTGGCATG
>NW_024672969.1:0-455 GCF_008729295.1 Plectropomus leopardus | reverse complement strand
GCTATAGTATGGCAAAAATGTCAAAATATGGCACATCTCAAAAACAGTTGAAAACACCTTAAAATAGTATAAAATGGTGTGGCAAGACACGCCATAGCATAGAATGTTGCAACAATGGCCAAAAACACCATAAAAATGCATGTTGAAAAAAAAATGACCCAAAAGGCAAGGCTATAGTATGGCAAAAATGTTAAAATGTGATATATCCCCAAAACAGCTTAAAACATCTCAAAATAGCATAAAACACTGTGCCAAGACACGCCATACCGAAGAATTTAGCAAAAATGGCCAAAAACACCATTAAAATGCATGTTGAAAAAATGACGGAAAAGGCAAGGCTATAGTATGGCAAAAATGTCAAAATAAGACATGTCTCAAAAACAGCTGAAAACACCTTAAAACAGTATAAAATAGCATGGCAAGACACGTCATAGCATAAAATTTTGCAGAAATGG
>NW_024672968.1:0-397 GCF_008729295.1 Plectropomus leopardus | reverse complement strand
AAAACAACATTTCTTAGCAAGTCAAAACAATGAAAAAAAAGCAAGGCAATAGTATGGCAAAAATGTCAAAATTTGACATGTCCCCAAAAAGGCTGAAAGCACGTCAAAACTGCATAAACTTGCGTGCTGAGACACGCCATAACATTAAAACATGCAAATATGGCCAAAAACACCATATTTTAGCATGTCGAGAAAATGACAAAAAAGCAAGGCTATAGTATGGCAAAAATGTCAAAATTTGACACGTCCCAAAAACAGCTAAAAACACCTCAAAACAGCATGAAATAGCGTGCTGAGACACGCCATAGCATTAAAACGTGCTAATATGGCCAAAAAAAGCATATTTTAGCATGTCGAAAAAATGACAAAAAAAGCAAGGCTATAGTATGGCAAAAAT
>NW_024672967.1:0-1060 GCF_008729295.1 Plectropomus leopardus | reverse complement strand
ACACTTCAGGTAGCTCTGCAGTTGCAGAACGTGTGTGTGATGTAGTCAGAGAGTGGGCCTCTGCAGAGCTTGTGTGGACAGCTGCTGTGGTTAACATAAAACGGTGTCTATTCTGAATGGCAGATAATTCAAGACACTGTTAATCTGTGCCCTGTTTTAACAAATGTTTACATTAGGATGCAGTTCTTTTGCAACTTATTTTAAAATGTCTGGAAATCATCCTTAAATTGACCTGATAAATCAGGTCACATTATTAACTATAAAATTGATGATAATTTTGCACATAACACATTTAAGAATCCAGAAAACCCCTTAACAACATCTTCCACAATAAGCCATTTTGTTATTTATCCCCATTTTATCACTTAAATTGCATTCAGTGGCTGGATAATCATTATGTTGTAAAATTAGGATATGTGAAAAATCTTAACAAGCAGTTTCTAGCCAACATTTTAATGACACAGTTTGCCCTGCTATCCAGTTGAGTGGAAAAGAGTTGTCAAGCCGAGACAAAGCCTGCTGTTGGGCCCCAGCAGCTGTCAACAAGAGGATCTGGGTCCATTCATTATGCACCTTTTACACTTTTTGCTGCGGTAGAGATACAGATTCTTTTAGGATACATGGAGGAAATGCAGTATATAAGATAAATATTAGCAAAGAATATTATAGCATATCATACATCTGACGCTCTCTGCAGAAGAGAACACAAAAGGAAACTGACCAGTGCCCTCTGAGTCTGTTATCAAAGCAGTCGTAGATGATATTCAAATATTAATAAATCACCATGAAATAACATATAATCAAAGTGTAGCCAGATTCATGGTCAAGGATGACAGCTGTTCCTTATCATTAAAATTCCTTATAGTCTGTCACAAATTCTGATTTGTACGCAGAGGGCTGAGAGAAAACCCATGCATTTGTCTGACCTTTGACTCTGTCTGGTGTGAGGCAAATCCCGTGTCTGACGTGGGATAAGTCTTCATGGCTGCAGCTGGTAAGTATGATGGAGTGGCTCCTGAGGACACATCTGTGGAAACAATTTGAAATTTAAATTTAAAAT
>NW_024672966.1:0-405 GCF_008729295.1 Plectropomus leopardus | reverse complement strand
ACGCCATAGCATTAAAACGTGCAAATATAGCCAAAAAACACCATAATGAAGCATGATGAAAAATGACCAAAGAAGCAAGGCTATAGTATGGCAAAAATGTCAAAATTTGACATCTCCTAAAGACAGCTCAAAACACCTCAAAACAGTTCAAAATACCATGGTGGGACACGCCATAGCATTAAAAGGTGCAAAAAAAGTACCAAAATGCCATAATATAGCATGTTGAAAAATGACCCAGAAAGCAAGGCTATAGTATGGCAAAAATGTCAAAATATGACATGTCCTAAAAACAGCTCAAAACACCTCAAAACAGTTCGAAATAACGTGCTGGGATACGCCATAGCATTAAAACGTGCAAATATAGCCTAAAAACACCATAATAAAGCATGTCGAAAAATGACCAAA
>NW_024672965.1:0-273 GCF_008729295.1 Plectropomus leopardus | reverse complement strand
AGAATTTTGCAAAAACGGCAAAAAACACCATAAAAATGCATACTGAAAAAATGACCAAAAAGGCAAGGCTATAGTATGGCAAAAATGTCAAAATATGACATGTCCAAAAAACAACTCAAAACAACTCAGAACAGCATAAAATAGCACGCCAACAAACGCCATGGCAGAGCATTTTGCAAAAACGGCAAAAAACACCATAAAAATGCATGTTGAAAAAAAGACCAAAAAAGGCAAGGCTATAGTATAGCAAAAATGTCAAAATATGACATGTCC
>NW_024672964.1:0-503 GCF_008729295.1 Plectropomus leopardus | reverse complement strand
TTCCAAGTGTTTTTAGGACATTTGAAATTTTGACATTTTTCACCAAAAATGCAATACTATAGTATGGCTTTTTCGCTTATTTTTTCAATATGCAATATTCTGGTGTTTTTGGATGTTTTTGCAAAATATTTTGCCATGGCATGTCTCAGCACACTCTTTTATTTGTATTCCAAGTGTTTTAAGGACACTTGAGATTTTGACATTTTTCACCAAAAATGCAATACTATAGTATGGCTTTTTCGCTCATTTTTTTAATGTGCAATATTCTGGTGTTTTTGCAAGTTTTTGCAAAATACTTTGCCATGGCATGTGTTGGCACACTATTTTAGGTAGTCTTGAGGTGTTTTTAGGACATTTGAAATTCAGACGTTTTTCACCAAACATGCAATACTATAGTATGGCTTTTTCGCTTATTTTTTCAACGTGCAATATTATGGTGTTTTTGCAAGTTCTTGCAAAATATTTTGCCATGGCATGTCTTAGCACGCTGTTTTAGGTGTGTT
>NW_024672962.1:0-715 GCF_008729295.1 Plectropomus leopardus | reverse complement strand
GTGCAGAGACATGCCATAGCATAGAAAGTTGCAATAACGGCCAAAAACGCTATAATATGGCAAGTCAAAAAAATGACCCAAAAAGCAAGGCTATAGTATGGCAAAAACGTCAAAAAATGACATGTTCCAAAAATAGTTAAAAATAGTTGAAAACAGCATTAATTACTGTGTTGAGACATGCCATGGCATAGAAAGTTGCAAAAAAGGCCAAAAACAGCATAAAATGGCATGCCGAAAAAATGACAGACAAAGCAAGGCTATAGTATGGCAGAAACGTCAAAAAATGACATGCCCCAAAAACAGTTAAAAATAGTTGAAAACAGCATTAAATAGCGTGCAGAGACATGCCATAGCATAGAAAGCTGCAAAAACGGCCAAAAACGCTATAATATGGCAAGTTGAAAAAATGACAGAAAAAGCAAGGCTGTAGTATGGCAAAAATGTCACGAAATGACATGCCCCAAAAAGAGCTAAAAACAGTTGAAAAAAGCATTAAATAGCGTGCCAAGACATGCCATGGCATAGAAAGTTGCAAAAATGGCCAACAACGCTATAATATGGCAAGTAAAAAAAATTACACAAAAAGCAAGGCTATAGTATGGCAAAAATGTCAAAAAATGACATGTTCCAAAAACAGTCAAAAATAGTTGAAAACAGCATTAAATAGCGTGCAGAGACATGCCATAGCATAGAAAGTTGCAATAACGGCCAAAAA
>NW_024672960.1:0-325 GCF_008729295.1 Plectropomus leopardus | reverse complement strand
GGTATTGTGCTGTATTTACATTTAAGTAAACCTTGAGTTAAGTAATAGTTGCCTTCAATAAATGTACAATGTAGTAAAAGATGCAATCGATGTAGTTTTTGAATAGATGTAAATACATTTTTCTGTTGAATTAAACTGAACTGAATCTGCAAAAACATAATATGAAACCTACAGATGTTGGCAATATCTCTAGTAAGATAATTTAGACACTAGTGGAAGAGAAGCAAATGGGATTTTATGAAAATTGCACGAGACAGTTCAATAAGTAAACCCAGGACAACACACACACACACACACACACACACACACACACACACACACACAC
>NW_024672959.1:0-245 GCF_008729295.1 Plectropomus leopardus | reverse complement strand
TGTGTGTGTGTGTGTGTGTGTGTGTGTGTGTGTGTGTGTTGTGCTGACTGAGAGGAAAAGTTCTCACTTAAACAACAATGGGTGAGCCCAGAGGGGCTGACCTTCCACTGACGGATTAATACGCTTTACACACTCACACTCACACATACCATCAACAACAGAGGCACACATGTAAACAGGTACACACACACACACACACACACACACACACACACACACACACACACACACACACACACACACAC
>NW_024672958.1:0-435 GCF_008729295.1 Plectropomus leopardus | reverse complement strand
AAAGCGTCCCCTCCGCCTATCAAACCGCCTAAAAAATCTGCCTCTGCGTCCTGCCTGGTATGTGGAGGAGTGTGTGTGGACTCCCTCTCTGAGACCTCTCCACCCCCAAACCTTACACTCCTACCCAGGGTTCCCCCATGTTCTTAGTGTCGGTTTTGTTTTTATGTCTCTGCACCAGTGAAAGCTGTGGCTACTTTCGGGTTGACTGTCTGTCCAATTCTCATGAAGGTATTTTATCTTCAGAATGTATTGAGGAAATTCCTTAAAATTTAGCCACTGGTACATAACAGTGAACTGATTAAATTTTGGTGGTAACAGGTCAAAGGTCTCTGACCTCACCCATCTCGTTCTTCTTAACATAATATCTCGAGAACAGTGTGGAGTGGATTGATTCTGTGTGTGTGTGTGTGTGTGTGTGTGTGTGTGTGTGTGTGT
>NW_024672957.1:0-225 GCF_008729295.1 Plectropomus leopardus | reverse complement strand
AATTATGAGGTTTTTGGCCTTTTTTGACCTTTATTCTTACTTTCTATACTATAACACGTCTCTACAAGCTCTTCTTTGTCGTTTTAAACCATTTTTAGGAGGGGTCAAAATGTGACTTTTTTCGCCATACTATACTATTGCCGTTTTGGGGATTTTTTTGACATGCTAAATTATCAGGTTTTTGGCCTTTTTGGCCTTTATTCCCACTTTGTATACTATAACGTG
>NW_024672956.1:0-1258 GCF_008729295.1 Plectropomus leopardus | reverse complement strand
CAGAAACACAGCCGTGTAATTCTTCATCATCTGTGTAAAGTCAGATTTCTCTTTTGTGCACCTACATGGTCTCTCTCCTATGTGTATTTTCGTTTGAGGACTCGCCGACACACTGATGGTATTTCAGCTCTGTGAACCAAGCGAAGCCTTTGTCACAGACACTGCAGCTGTATTTTTTCTCCACAGTGTGGACGACCATGTGAGACTGCATACTCGCCTTATGTGCATATTTTTTACCACAAACTGGGCAGGGGAACGGTTTCTCTCCTGTGTGAGTTCTCATGTGTATGTCCAGATGGGACCTGTAAAGACATTTCAGACCACAAATAGAACAAAAAAATGCTTTTTCTCCTGTGTGATATTTCATGTGGTTCTTCAAATAGCAATCATGGAGAAATCTTTTCCCACACTCGGGACAGCTGTAAGCTTTCCTAAGAGTATTATATCCTGGGTCATTTTTAGGAACTTCGCCGTTGTTAAGAGAGGTTAAACCAGGCTTAGGTTTCATGTCGTCTTTCCAAAAATCACTGTCAACACTGTCGTCACTCTCAGGTTCACGACACTCTGCAGCCCTAACGTCAGGGATTTCATTATTATATGGACGACCTCTGGTTTCCTTCCAAAAATCGCTATCAACACTATCATCAGTGTCTGGTTGTAAATGTGTATCTGGATGTGAGTTCCTGTCTGGTTCTGGTCCTCCACAGTCCTCTCCATCAGCTTCTGTTTCCATCTGTTCAGTTTGTCTTTGAAGCTTTGAGGACTGATGACTGGCACACTGATGGATTTTGAGCTGATGATTAGAAATGAATCTTTGGCCACAAACGTTGCAGCTGCATCGCTTGTCTCCTGTGTGAATTCTCATGTGTCCCTTCAGGGATCTATCAGCACCAAATCTTTCCCCACACTCAGAGCACTTTAATAGTTTCTCTCCTGTGTGAGATCTCATGTGCTTATTCACCTTTTCCCACATAAATCTTTTCCCACACTTGGAGCAGCTAAGACATTTCTTCCTGACTGGGACTCGATCATTTTTCAGAGAGTTTAAACCTGACTGAGGTTCTCTGGTCTCCCTCCAATCATCACTGTCCTCAGTCTCAGGTTCAGAAGAGTCTCCAGTCTTGTCCTCAGTGTCTGGTTGTAAATGTGTATCTGGATGTGAGTCCCTGTCTGGTTCTGGTCCTCCACAGTCCTCTCCATCAGCTTCTGTTTCCATCTGTTCAGTTAGTCTTTGATGAAGCTGTGAGGACTGAGGTTT
>NW_024672955.1:0-207 GCF_008729295.1 Plectropomus leopardus | reverse complement strand
TGTATACCATGACGCATCTCTACGAGCTATTCTGTGTCGTTTTCAGCTATTTTTTGGAGTGGTCACATTTTGAGTTTTTACACCATACTATACTATTGCCTTTGTGGCCATTTTTTTAACATGCTAAAATATGACGTTTTTTGCCTTTTTTTGGCCTTTATTCCCACTTTGTATACCATAACGTGTCTATACGAGCTATTCTATGTC
>NW_024672954.1:0-374 GCF_008729295.1 Plectropomus leopardus | reverse complement strand
TGTCATTTTCAGCCATTTTTAGGAGTGCTCAAATGTTGACCTTTTTTCGCCAGACTATACTATTGCCTCGTTGGCCATTTTTGCACCACGCTAATTTTTTAGGTTTTTCGCCATTGTTGGTTTTTATTTCCACTCTGAATGACATTGCGCGCCTCTACAAGCTATTCTATGTCGTTTTCAGTCATTTTCAGGAGCGTTCAAATGTTGACATTTTTCGCCAGACTATACTATTGCCTCGTTGGCCATGTTTGCGCCACGCTAATTTTTTAGGTTTTTCACCATTGTTGGTTTTTATTTCTACTCTGAATGACATTGCGTGCCGCTACAAGCTATTCTATGTCGTTTTCAGCCATTTTTAGGAGCGCTCAAATGTT
>NW_024672953.1:0-513 GCF_008729295.1 Plectropomus leopardus | reverse complement strand
TATGTCGTTTTCAGGCATTTTTATGACATGTCAAATTTTGACTTTTTCGACATACTATACTATGGCGTTTTTGGCCATGTTTTCAACATGCTAAATCATTAAGTTTTTGGACGTTTCTGTCCATAATTCCCACTTTGTATAGTATGATAGGTCCCTATAAGCTATTATATGTGGTTTTCAGCCATTTTTATGACATGTCAAATTTTGACTTTTTCGACATACTATACTATGGCGTTTTTGGCCATTTTTTCAACATGCTAAATAATGAAGTTTTTGGACTTCTTCTGCCTTTATTCCCACTTTGTGTTGTATAATAGGTATCTATGAGCAATTATATGTCGTTTTCAGCCATTTTTATGACATGTCAAATTTTGACATTTTTCGACATACTATACTATGGCGTTTTTGGCCATGTTTTCAACATACTAAATTATGAAGTTTTTGGACATTTTCTGCCTTTATTCCCACTTTGTATATTATAATAGGTCTCTATGAGCAATTATGTGTCATTTT
>NW_024672952.1:0-376 GCF_008729295.1 Plectropomus leopardus | reverse complement strand
ATGCTTCCTTTATGTATTGTATTATATTTATGTGACCCTGTAAAACACGTTGAATTGCCTTGTGTCTGTATGAGATAAACTTGCCTTGACTTGCCTTTTGTTTAACACAGTAGAATTGGCAGCTAGATCTTATAACTGCATGCAACCAATATGCAAGTGCTAATACCATAAAATTTCAAATAAAATCCTGAAACGGGTGGGGGCCCTTCTGTGCGGAGTTTGCATGTTCTCCCCCTGTCTGCGTGGGTTCTCTCCGGGGTCTCCGGCTTCCTCCCACAGTCCAAAGACATGCAGCTCAGGTTGATTTGTGACTCTAAATTGCCCTTAGGTGTGACTGTGAGCGTGTATGGTTGTCTGTCTATATGTGTCGGCCCTG
>NW_024672951.1:0-310 GCF_008729295.1 Plectropomus leopardus | reverse complement strand
TTATCTTGCTACTGAAAGTTTTTTTGCCTTGAAATAACTAGATATATAAAGTCATATAGATACCGTCGTTGTTTCTTAAGTACCAATGATGTGGAGACGATGAAGGAACTGCCGCTGAGACCGACTTGGTTGCATAAGAATTAATTTATTACAACAAAGTTCAGCATCCACCAGGCACCCTATTCTGCCTGGGAGAAGATTCAGAATCAGAATCAGAATCAGAATCAGAATCAGAAATACTTTATTCATCCCAAGGGAAATTCTGTTCGTAACAGTGCTCCGCTCAACAACAACAAACAGGTAAGAAAAA
>NW_024672950.1:0-285 GCF_008729295.1 Plectropomus leopardus | reverse complement strand
TGAATGAACTAAAATCCCAGCTGTCCGGACAGCAGTCATTTTTCACACAACATACTTCAAAAGCGAAAGCCGCCACCGAAGCATCGTTCCGGGTGAGTCACATCATTGTTAATAACAAGAAGTCCTTCCAAGACGGAGAGATGGTAAAAGAGGCATTGGTTGAAGCAGCTAACTCATTGTTCCTGTCATGATTCCTGCATTCTCCTCCTCTCCTTCACTGCCAGTACTTTTCCACTCACCTCACTCTGCTCTGCTCTACCTGCTAGCCACGCCCACTGCTGCAGC
>NW_024672949.1:0-217 GCF_008729295.1 Plectropomus leopardus | reverse complement strand
TACTTTTATGACATGTTCCTACCTATCTGTGATGCATTACTCTAGATGAGGCATAGGGTGATAGGCTACTACCCTGGCCAAAATAATATTGATATTATCCCGATAGTATGCTTAAAGCTCTTAAAATTGAATGTATCTATTGGTGTAGTCAAGTCAAGTCAAGTCAAGTCAAGTCAGTTTTATTTATATAGCCCATTATCACAAAACATGGTTTGCC
>NW_024672948.1:0-254 GCF_008729295.1 Plectropomus leopardus | reverse complement strand
TCAGGAAACACCATTAACCCCTTAGGGACTGTTTGATGCATTTTATGCGCTTTTCTTCATTTTTTGATAATTTTAGCTGTGTTCATGCATATGTGATAAATGTAGTCCAGATTGTGTATCTGAGTGTAATCAGTGAGTTTGCAGCTCAGCTCCTACAATAAGTCTAAAATACACTGTGGAAACTAAATAGTTACATTCAGACTGTTCAGGTCCAAAAATGCTCCATTGAAACCCATTCAAACTGACATTTTTGA
>NW_024672947.1:0-225 GCF_008729295.1 Plectropomus leopardus | reverse complement strand
GAATAAAATCATCTTTGAAATGATCTCTGAGCTGCTGTACTGGATTGGACATAACATTTATGACAATATGTAATATTTGATATTATTTTGTTACTTTTAGCAGACTGTTCACATTTCATGGACAGCAAACATAAATGAGCAAACTATCATTTACAGGTTTTCAGTTGATTGACATCGATGTGTGTGTGTGTGTGTGTGTGTGTGTGTGTGTGTGTGTGTGTGTGT
>NW_024672946.1:0-223 GCF_008729295.1 Plectropomus leopardus | reverse complement strand
GTATCCACATAAATAAGAGCAGATGACTTTTTAATGGTTGTGTGTGCGACCTTCAGAGAATTAATATAACAACAAACCACAATTTGCTATGTGAAGATATAGTGGAGTAACGGCGACCTGAGCTGAGAATTAAGTCATGCTCTGTGTGTGTGTGTGTGTGTGTGTGTGTGTGTGTGTGTGTGTGTGTGTGTGCACTCGCGCATATATATAACAGGGAACATAC
>NW_024672945.1:0-1176 GCF_008729295.1 Plectropomus leopardus | reverse complement strand
AAGGAGCAAATGCCAACAACAAAATATAAATGGTTTTGTGTCTTTGGAAAAGCTGATGTCTTTCAGTCATATTTAACATACATTTATCTGAACACGTTTGTCTGGTTACAAGTTGGGAGACATCAGAAGGACCGAAAGGAGAGTCTCTTTGACTTGAGTTTGAATAATCTCACGTGGTGCTCCTGAGTACGGACTAACGGAAGCAGTTTTGCTCTTTGGTGAAAGTGTAACAATATTTTGTATCACTTGAAATTTAAAATACATTTTGTTAAAGGTTCTTAGTTGCTACACGCTATATTCCTCCTTTATATTCCTCATGTTGTCAGAGGAAAGGATCAGTCCTGGCTGCATACAGTAGGAGAGACTTATTGAATTGACTCATCTGAATGAGCTGTCCTGCGTGCAGGAGCCACCAGCAAAAACTACAGTGAATTAATGTACTACATTTAGTAGTTTTCAGTCTGAAAAAAACAGTTTAATGTTGATTTATGATTTTGTGTTAATACACTTTGTCTTTACAATAAAAAATGATTCCGTACTTTTGCAATGATAACAGGGATTTTTGACGTAGGATGAGAGCAAATGTTGTGATAGAAATGACATGCGGTGCTGTCACTGCGTGTGCGCCATTTTTACGCCGGTGTACACCAGCGGTGCAGAGAACGTGAAGTCAGCACGCTATTTGACGGGCATCATAGCGGGCAAATATGCCGGATCCCAACTAAATTTGAGTGACGAGAGTGGCGATTATGTCACTATGACCACATGTCCAATAGAAACACAAACAAAGGGTGATTGATAAAAGAAACTGTTGAATGTTCATGATTTAAAAAATCATATTGTAAACATTACTGTCCATGCAGGCATTTATGTAGAAACTAGCAAAGCCAACGTGGCTTTTGTCCTGTTTGTCAGTTGACAATTATGTGGTTGCTGCCACGAACTGACGGATTGTACTTTGTTTTTGTTGCCGCAGAAGTATTAATATACTTTACATCAGTAAAAGTACTAATACCACCCTGTGAAAATACTCTGTCACAAGTAAAAGGCCTGCATTGATAATGGTATTTAAGAACAAGTAAATATAATAAGAAAAATGTATTTAGAGCATGAAAAGTATCAATGCATAAGAATCTTAAAAATAAACAGCCCAGAGAACTCAAAATTACTCCAAAA
>NW_024672944.1:169-1021 GCF_008729295.1 Plectropomus leopardus | reverse complement strand
TCAGTATATTATGTAAAATGGCCTATATTATGTAGAGAATCTACTCATTTTATATTCATTATAAAGTCTCCTCGCACACTACACTGACAGAGAACATGATGGGAATACTTCAAATGCTTCTCACAGATATGTAAAGTATAATGTATATACAAACATAAGTATTACATGATCAGGGTCGAAATGGCCATTCTAATATCACATTACATCATACGTCATTTAACACTTAGCCTACATATGATATGACTTTAAAGATGCATATGCCTACAGTATATCAGTGTGAGGGGTTAGGGGTCAGGGGTCAAGAAGTAGATCTCTCCAAAAAAGGACCCTGTCTAAAAACAGGAGGTGAGTGGGCTACACATGAGCTACACAACATGATGCAGCCAAAATATATATTATGTATGTATATATTATGCAAGTATGCAGTATGAAATTAAGTTACAAAAGGGCAACTCTTATTAGTCTACTTTTAGTCTGTCTTATCTGGCAGCATCGGCCCGACGCTCTGTTGTCTCATCCATCGACCCTGAGAATCTTCATGTTACCAGATCGTGTTCGTCACGCTTGGAAAGCCGAGCATGACAGATAAACACAGCAAAACAACCTGCTGTGCTGTTTCAGTGTAACTACTGCCTGTTTCTAGTCTTTCATTAAATCCTGCTGAATTTTTTGTTGTATTTGCTTTTTGGCCACATGAGCATAGCAGCTCTTTACTAGCCTGGCATGCATACTACAGCGTTTTTGGTTGTTTTTACGGATCTGTGTACATGAGGATCATTTTCACAATGTAATGATAAGAATGTGGATTTTTTATTTTTAAACTCAAAGGAAAGACTTTTCCATTTTTAGCAG
>NW_024672944.1:0-80 GCF_008729295.1 Plectropomus leopardus | reverse complement strand
TCAGTATATTATGTAAAATGGCCTATATTATGTAGAGAATCTACTCATTTTATATTCATTATAAAGTCTCCTCGCACACT
>NW_024672943.1:0-754 GCF_008729295.1 Plectropomus leopardus | reverse complement strand
AGCGTAAAATTGATACATAATACATGCATTAATCAAAAGTTTCTTCTTATAAACCAGACAAATGTTTTCTTCCACCATGTTTCTGCATTGATAACATTAATGTCGGCAAGTTCACGTGTCATTTTTTTAATTACTCCAACACCACAAGAATGCGCTAATATTCCTGAACAGCCGAAATAGCCTGAACATTGTTTGTTCATGTGTCAGAGGAAGGTGAGCTAAACTGTTAATTTCACTGTGTGTTATACTCTCAGTACAACACTGTCCTTTATGACGGTGGTCAGCTGCCACTGACGGGATGCTTTTTATCTGTCTTTCTTCATGTTCTCATTTTCTCTGCATGTCATACAGTCCGTCCTGAGCAGCAGCTCCAGACAGCAGACACACATAAACAGATCAATAAAGAGCAGCTTGTGTTGTGGGGAAAAAGATGAAGAGGATGGTTAGGACTGAAACACAGTGGACTGTGTGTGTGTTTGCGTGTGTGTTTGCGTGTGTGTGTGTGTGTGTGTGTGTGTGTGTGTGTGTGTGTGTGTGTGCGCGCGCGCGTGCGTGCGCGCGTGTGGTGAACAAATGTGTGAGTGAGTTACACAAAGCCTGTGAAATGGCCCACCTGGTGCATTACCACAATCAATCAAATTCACACAGAGATGCACTCAAAAAGAAAAAAACATCCAACAAAAGGACTGGCAAATAAAAAGTTCTGCGCACACACACACACACACACACACACACACACACACACACACACACA
>NW_024672942.1:0-231 GCF_008729295.1 Plectropomus leopardus | reverse complement strand
AAAGGTCACCATGACCTCTGTAAAACAAGAAATTTAGAACACACACACACACACACACACACACACACACACACACACACACACACACACAGTTTCCGGTGCATCAGAGTGAGCTCAGCTCAGTGTGTCGCTCCTCTGTCCTCCTGGTGGAAACAGGAAGTGTGAACTGTCTTCTTGTGTCTGCTGTGTGTGTGTGTGTGTGTGTGTGTGTGTGTGTGTGTGTGTGTGTGT
>NW_024672941.1:0-333 GCF_008729295.1 Plectropomus leopardus | reverse complement strand
AAATTGGGTTTGAGTTTGGATTGTATTTATGAGTATGAGTGTAAAATCTGTAAGTGCAAAGTCTTGAATACAACTCACGTTTCTATTACTACGAAGTCTTCACTGTGAACACGAATCCAAGTTTACGAGTACGAATCGAAAAGTGCTGAAATGACATCACAGAGATCACAGTCAGGTCGCAGGGAGAGTAATCAATCCACGATTCCTCCAACTGCGCATGTGCATGCCCCAGAGGCAAACATGGAGGGCAACAGCGTACCAAGTAGTCGGGAGAAACATCACAGGTAATGTCAATCATAACATGCATTGAATAGCCATTATTTATTTCGTAAA
>NW_024672940.1:0-419 GCF_008729295.1 Plectropomus leopardus | reverse complement strand
CAAGATCTGTGCTGCTACTGACTCCAGAAAACTGTTTATGGTGTTTAACTCCTTGCTTTCTCCTCCAGCTGCTCAGCCTTCCCCTACACTGACTCCAGACATGTTTGCCTCCTTTTTCACTGAAAAGGTGGCTGCAATCAGCAACCAGTTCTCTGAGCCTGACCGGCCCAGTCAGCTCAAATCCACTACTGCTGCTTCACTCTGTTCTTTTGCTCCTCTGACCAAGGATGAGGTCTCCAGACTTCTTCTGAGCTCAAAACCTACATGTCCTCTCGATCCAATACCCACCCGCATCCTGCAGACCATCCTGCCTACTATCAAACCTGCAGTCACACACATTGTCAATTCCTCCCTAAAAACTGGCACTTTTCCTGCTACTTTTAAGCAAGCCCGTGTCACCCCACTGCTCAAAAAGCCTA
>NW_024672939.1:0-596 GCF_008729295.1 Plectropomus leopardus | reverse complement strand
CATATTGACATCCTGTGCCAGCTGGGGAAAGAAGGTAATTCACAAGAAATGTTTTGATAAGTCCAGTCTCCAATGCATAAAACCAAATTTACATTGTAACACTAAAATACAGTACATTATAATCTAAAGCTTTCAAGCATGGAAATACACACCTTAAATAAAAATGTTGTTTTGCTTTCAGAAATCCAATTTATCTATTTTTTTAAAACTAAAAAAAACAACAAAAATAAAACATTTTTATAACAAAAAAAACTAGATTCAAGTATTTAATTACTATTCTTAGGGAATTGTCATGTAAAGCTTCCCGTTTCCATGTTGATTATCTGGTAAGTAGCAATATGAACATTTGACATCTCGCCCACTCTTGTAACTTTTGCTGATACTGAATGATCTTGGTTCACATTCTAATATAAAGCAGCCATATCAAATCTGTGGGATGTGCATGTTGTGATTAAATTGTATTTTTTATTGTATGAACCTACAATCATTCTGCCAACCAGTGCAGAGTGCTCCTCTGTACCATGCAAACAATCTCAATCATCTTATTAAACACACACACACACACACACACACACACACACACACACACACACACA
>NW_024672938.1:0-400 GCF_008729295.1 Plectropomus leopardus | reverse complement strand
AAAACAGCTTGCTAGCACTACCTGTATTCATCACATCTCCACCACTTTAATGTTTACCTCTACCCATCCATTTACAGTTATTTCTATCTTCTCATTATCCTTTTGGTTTATTGCCATCTTTTTTTCGACCTCCCTCACTGCCTTATAAACCCATCTCTCCTTTTTTCACCCCTATTCCTTTGCTTCTCTTCTTTTCCTTTCCTTCCTCACCCGCTGGCCCCAGTTCAGCCAAGCCAAGCACACTAACGAGCTTTAACTATGCACAAGCTATCATGGCAACCAGTCATTTCAGTTACAGCAACCGCACGTGCACACACAAACACAAACACACGCACACACGCATGCACGCAAGCACATGCACACACACACACACACACACACACACACACACACACACACA
>NW_024672937.1:0-365 GCF_008729295.1 Plectropomus leopardus | reverse complement strand
GAGGACGAGAGGAGAGAAGAGGAGGAGAGGAGAGGAGGAGAGGAGAGGAGAGAGTATTTTAACCATCTGGTTGTTTTAAGATGAATAAAAGAGAAACGAGGAAACAGTTTGTGTTTTTGGCTTCATATCACACAGTGTGTGTGTGTGTGTGTGTGTGTGTGTGTGTGTGTGTGTGTGTGTTTCTGTGTGTGTGTGTGTGTGTGTGTGTGTGTGTGTGTGTGTGTGTGTGTGTGCAGGACTTGGCAGTGACAGAAAGCACCACAGAAGAAGAGGAAGTTGTTGCCAAAGCTCCAGCCGAGTCTCAGTGATCAGACGACCATCAAACACACACACACACACACACACACACACACACACACACACAC
>NW_024672936.1:0-362 GCF_008729295.1 Plectropomus leopardus | reverse complement strand
GTGTGTGTGTGTGTGTGTGTGTGTGCGCGTGTGTGTGCGTGTGTGTTGTATACAGGTCTATTTCCATTAGAAAAAACAATCTGGCATCACTGCGTAGGTGCCCTTGTCCATGTTTATATAAAGAGAATATTGCAACTGTGTGTGTTTATGTGTGTGTAAGTGAGGAGTGTGTATGTGCGTGTGTTTGCGAGTGTGTGTGATAGACCTATAGTGCATTAGGAGCTACAGTAATGTGATCCTGGTTTTCGATGATCAAACAGCTCACTTTCATGTCCCCTTCATTCATCCTGACTTAGCACCTTTTTCCCTCTCTCTCTCACACACATACACACACACACACACACACACACACACACACACAC
>NW_024672935.1:0-273 GCF_008729295.1 Plectropomus leopardus | reverse complement strand
GTTTTTAGGCATTTTTGGGACGGGTCAAAATCTGACATTTTTGCCATAGTATAGTATGCGATTTTTTGCAATTTTTTCAACATGCAAAATTATGATGTTTTTGTCCATTTTAAACCGTTTTTTCCACTTTGTATACTATAACGTGTCTGTACAAGCTATAATATGTTGTTTTTAGGCATTTTTGGGACGGGTCAAAATCTGACATTTTTGCCATAGTATAGTATGCGATTTTTTGCCATTTTTTCAACATGCAAAATTATGACGTTTTTGTCC
>NW_024672934.1:0-438 GCF_008729295.1 Plectropomus leopardus | reverse complement strand
GACATGTCAAAATTTGAGATTTTTGCCATACTATAGTATGCGATTTGAGATTTTTGCCATACTATAGTATGCGATTTTTGGCCATTTTTTCAACATGCTAAATTATCACTTTTTGGTCTTTTTTTGGCCCTGTTTTCAACATGCTACGCTATGGCTTTTCTCTAGGAGCAATAATAAGTGGTTTCCAGCCATTTTGGGACATGTCAAAATTTTACATTTTTGCCATACTATAGTATGCGATTTTTGGCCATGTTTTCAACATGCTAAATTAGCACTTTTTGGGCTTTTTTTGGCCCTGTTTTCAACATGATACGCTATGGCGCATATATAAGAGCTATAATAAGCAGTTTCCAGCCATTTTTGGGACATGTCAAAATTTGAGATTTTTGCCATACTATAGTATGCGATTTTTGGCCATTTTTTCAACATGCTAAATTA
>NW_024672933.1:0-1776 GCF_008729295.1 Plectropomus leopardus | reverse complement strand
TTCAAAGGGTTAATAATGATCACAAACTGCCTCACAGTCTGAATGTGTTGCAGGAGGAGTGTGTGTTTGTTCAGAGAGGAAAGTGAAAGTATAGCAACGCGTCTTTTCTGTGTATTTTGGTAATAAAAGCGTTTATTCTTTGAGTCTGTCCTCCTCAAACACATCAGTCCAAATGTCCCCACAGTGACAGACACCGGGGGACAGACAAAGACATTGAGTTTCCCATCATGCTCTGCTTCTGCAAACTGCAGCTGACTTCAGTTTATGATTTTAATATGAAGATTCAGACTCATGGCGACAATTAAAGTCAAACCTAAATAATAAATGAACGCACTCGGACTCGGAACAGCGAGTGGAGATCGTGTCGCCAACGCGCACATTACGCGCGCACACCGAGTCGGTTCAACGAGACACCGAGAGACTCCGAAGAAGGAAATAATGAACTCTATCGGCTCCATTCACTCTTGTTTCTGGGAGTTTAGGGGTTAAATCAAAGTGGAGCTTTTCACTCTGATATTTTCACACTCAGTTTGTCTGTTTGAGACTTTAAAAATAAGTTTTACTCTGATTGAAACGCCGCGTGTTTATCGAGCTTCCGTGTTGTCTCGAGCCAAAGTTTGAGGATCCAGAAACACTTTATTGGTGTTTGTTGATCCGGATAAACAACAACAACAACAACAACAACATCTGTTTACAGAAGCAAAGCTGCGGCTCAAATCCTCAATTTGTTACCGAGAGACACGAAAGAGTCAAATCGTTTCTTTGCTGCGCACTTTGGAATAACAGAAAACGCGTTTGACGATCAAAATTAAGGACCATTTCAGCCAAAAATACTTTCCCAATTAAAAAGAAACCTCAAAAAGCCACCGGAAGCAGCCAAAGAGATGAAACCAAATGAAGAGTTTTGGTGCACTCGCTCAGGAGGCGCAGAGGGAGGATCAGTGATGCCTTTGGGCTCACCTCTGTTTGGATGCTCCCATCAAAGATGTGTTAAAATGACGCTTTGAATAATATAAAATACAGCATGTAAAATCTGTAAAAACAGGCTCCGTGTTTGAAGAGGACAGCTGTCTGTCCTCGGGTCTGTCTGTGATCAGGAAGCGGATCATCCGGCGAACTAAAGAAAAACGAGACTGAACTTCGTCGATTTGTTATTCTGAATAAACCAAATATTGTAAAAAGACATTTTTAAAAATAAATAAAAAGTTTAAGTATAGAAACGCGTCTTTTTTGTGTATTTGGTATTTTATGTTCTGCTTCTGCAAACTGCAGCAAACTTCAGTTTCAGAGTTTAATATGACGATTCAGAGGCTCACTGCAACAGAAACTACAAACACAAGACGAGAGAGGAACAGGAAGTTCAGTGTGACACCCTGACTCTTTATCACCTCTGGTTGCACCACCCATTTGACTTTCTAGACTTCAGAAAGGGCAGGGCCTGTTTTGCCTCTGACAGAAAACGCGTTTGACGATCAAAATTAAGGACCATTTCAGCCAAAAATACTTTCCTAATAAAAAAAAAAAAACAACTCAAAAAGCCAAAAAGTGAATTCTTGAACTTTACAATTGATGATTTCCAGGAGTTGAACACACCCATTTTGAATTCTCGAAACGGAAGTGTCTAGACTTCAGAAAGGGAAGGGCTTGTTTTGTGGGTCATATATATAGGGGGTGACTTTCTCCATCAGAAAACTTCTCATTTGGTTGCTTGACAGAATACGCTCACTGTTGCTGCTGTTTGTCTCTTTCTGTGTTCACGTTTAAAATGTGAGAATC
>NW_024672932.1:0-231 GCF_008729295.1 Plectropomus leopardus | reverse complement strand
ATCAGCAGACGTAGAAAAGGATATTTAGAGGAAGAAATCTGTGTGAACTCTGTGTGCAAAGAGATAAAGATCTCAGCCTCTGTGTGACAGCAGAATACAAACATTTCTTCTGTAAGAAATGAATGAAAATGATGAATCCTGCATGAGAGGACGTGTTTGTGTTTGAGTCTTTCCATCACGAGGATGTGTGTGTGTGTGTGTGTGTGTGTGTGTGTGTGTGTGTGTGTGTGT
>NW_024672931.1:0-230 GCF_008729295.1 Plectropomus leopardus | reverse complement strand
GTGTGTGTGTGTGTGTGTGTGTGTGTGTGTGTGTGTGTGAATATAAGTTAAGGTTTGTGTGGGTCCCCATTAGCCAGCATAACAATGACAGCAAGTCTTCCCAATAGATAACTATACAATCATAGCTTTGTGTGTGTGTGTGTGTGTGTGTGTGTGTGTGTGTGTGTGTGTGTGTGTGTGTGTGAGAGCGAGAGAGAGATATGAATTTGGCCACTCACAAGCTCCTCGTC
>NW_024672930.1:0-410 GCF_008729295.1 Plectropomus leopardus | reverse complement strand
AAACACACACACACACACACACACACACACACACACACACACACACATACACACAGGGAATCCCTCCCTTTTGCTGTTCGCCACACATCCCGTTTTCTGTTACACATTGCTATTAAATTATTCACAGCACAACCAGGTTGCACACCAGATATGACAAGGTGTGTTTTTGAGAGTTTCACCTCATTTTACCTTTGCCGAGAGGAGTTTGGGATCTGCCAAAGTGAGATTCCCACCAGTGTGTTATTAATAGGGAAATATCGGGTTTAGCGCTGATGGTTATGCATAGTTATGCCTTCGCAGGGTAAGAGGACCCACACTGAGGTGCAGCTGTCGAGTGCAGACATTAGGTCAAGTTTCACTACTGATGTATGTGTGTGTGTGTGTGTGTGTGTGTGTGTGTGTGTGTGTGT
>NW_024672929.1:0-215 GCF_008729295.1 Plectropomus leopardus | reverse complement strand
TGTGTGTGTGTGTGTGTGTGTGTGTGTGTGTGTGTAGTGGTGAAGCCATCACAAGGGTGACAGCATGTCTGTGAGTAGTGGCTCCCCGCAGGCCCCAGAGAGACTTCCAGGCCCGGCCACAGCGGGGAGGCAGCCAGGCGCCCGGGTCCACAGCAGAGTCACCACATGGGGGGGAGGCTGCAAGCAAAGGCCCCGGATCCACAGGGCCCACACGT
>NW_024672928.1:0-406 GCF_008729295.1 Plectropomus leopardus | reverse complement strand
AAGAACAAGGCTTAATGTGGATTCATTACAGATTCAAATCATAATTTTAAAGCATATCAAATGTTAAAATGTGCTACAACTAGCATGAGTTAGACAACAAGGAGGTGATGTCCACTGATCCTTAAGACATCATGAGACATTTTGATCTCATGATGTCTTTGATGTTAGGGATATCATGACAAAGTTTGTCTCATGATGTCAATTGATCGTGTTAGGGATCAATATGTGTGAGTAACGGTGGTAAGATCTTCATGATGACGGGCGCCATGGCATCGTGACTCAAACTGCTCATAACTCATAATCAGACGAAACAAAAGCAGTAAAAAAGGGGCTTGAATGTGTTAAATGACCCGCTGCCCCACACACACACACACACACACACACACACACACACACACACACACAC
>NW_024672927.1:0-406 GCF_008729295.1 Plectropomus leopardus | reverse complement strand
TGTGTGTGTGTGTGTGTGTGTGTGTGTGTGTGTGTGTGTGTGTGTGGCCTGAATATGACCCAAACCCAAAGGCGGCCCAGCTATTAGAGCCGTATTAGTACAGAGCTGCTGCTATTACAGCGCCTACTGCAGCTAAATGGCTGCTATTATAGACCTACACATACACACACACACACACACAGGCACACACTCACGTGTAAGCAGACACAACTTGCAAAAACACTCCCACACACACTCTTTCTAAATCCAAACATACTTTGAACATTGAAGAGCAGAGTGCTGTCACACACTGAAACACACACACAAAACTAAAAATTCAGACAATCGGCTGCTCTGGCCTCTGAGCTACAACTAACAACTGTGTGTGTGTGTGTGTGTGTGTGTGTGTGTGTGTGTGTGTGTGTGT
>NW_024672926.1:0-308 GCF_008729295.1 Plectropomus leopardus | reverse complement strand
GAGAGCATGTGTGCATACGTAGAGAGATGGACGGCCCATGTTGGTTTTGATGTCTCGCCAATAAATCAATCCACCCGTTTAGTTGCGGTCCTGACCTCAGCAGCTGATTCGGAGCGTTTGTGACGAACGTTGTCGTGTAAAGTTCGGCACAGCTTCAGATGGTGCTTTGTTTCTCGCGTACACATGATCACGAACTGTAACTAACTTTCAGCCTTATGCCTTTGTCATTTTAACACTGTAAATGATTGATTGCAAATATCCGTGTGTGTGTGTGTGTGTGTGTGTGTGTGTGTGTGTGTGTGTGTGTG
>NW_024672925.1:0-612 GCF_008729295.1 Plectropomus leopardus | reverse complement strand
GAGGAGAGGAGAGGAGAGGAGAGGAGAGGAAGCGTTGGAATGGAGGCAGAGACAAAGTTCGTAAAGTGACTCTTGTCTCTCTCTCAACTGTTTCAATAATTTCAAGGATTTGAGTAAAAAGTTACAGTAATAAACAAAAAAAAACCAAGGCGATACAGATGTCAAATACAATAACTACACACCGAGACAAAGACGACACATTTTATAATCAGCAGAGCGTCTTCTCCACGCACGCACACACACACACACACACACACACAAGTTTCCGGAGCAAATCACCTGCTGCTCACTGTCGACCACGAGCTATGAAATGATTCCTTCTTCCCTTCATAAACCAGTAATCATTTTTAGCGCTCGTCTATCCTCATTTTCTTTTGTTGTCTCCCTCGCCCCGTCCCTCTCTCCCTCTCATCCTCATCTCTAATTTACCCAGCATCCTGCAGTGCACAGAAGCTGCACAAATTGCCTTTGTCCATTTGCGTATGAGGACCAGGGACGGTGTGTGTGATTTCTGTTGGGGTGTTGGTGTGTGTGTGTGTGTGTGTGTGTGTGTGTGTGTGTGTGTGTGTGTGTGTGTGTGTGTGTGTGTGTGTGTGTGTGTGTGTGTGTGTG
>NW_024672924.1:0-222 GCF_008729295.1 Plectropomus leopardus | reverse complement strand
GTGTGTGTGTGTGTGTGTGTGTGTGTGTGTGTGTGTGTGTGTGTGTGGCTAATTCATTTTGTTGGATTTCATTAATCATATTTACCACCTGTGCCTGACTGAGCCACTGACTTTCTGTTATTACAGTATCTGAGAGAGACATACAGTGTATCTTTGTTCCCTCTGTTCTGCAGCCTCTGTGTGTGTGTGTGTGTGTGTGTGTGTGTGTGTGTGTGTGTGTGT
>NW_024672923.1:0-343 GCF_008729295.1 Plectropomus leopardus | reverse complement strand
CATAATATAGCATGTCGAAAAAATGACCCAAAAAGCAAGGCTATAGTATGGCAAAAAAGTCAAAATTTGACATGTCCCAAAAACAGCTGAAAACACCTCAAAATACCATAAAATAGCGTGCTGAGACACGCCATAGCATTAAAATGTGCAAGAATGGCTCAAAACATCATAATATAGCATGTCGAAAAAATGACCCGAAAAGCAAGGCTATAGCATGGCAAAAATTTCAAAATTCGACATGTCACGAAAACAGCTGAAAACACTTCAAAACCGCATAAAATAGCGTGCTGAGACACGTGATAGCATTAAAACGTGCAAAAACGGCTTAAAACATCATAATATA
>NW_024672922.1:0-1109 GCF_008729295.1 Plectropomus leopardus | reverse complement strand
TTGGCCTGTTTGGTCACTGTTGCTGCTTTGGAAGAAAATAATAGTTGGTGTGGACTTTTTATGTATGTGCTGCTGATTTGCCTTTGGAGGTGATGATAGAACATTCATGTCAAAGCACGTATGCATGGATGCATGCTCGTGCGCAAACACAAAGATGGGCAAATACATACAGTAGATGGGGATCTGTAATTCTCTCACAACAGGAACTCGTGTAGATGCTGGTCACAGAGAAGAGGTGGACTGCTTTCTCTAGCACTCGACATCCGCCCCCAAGCCCTTTCCGCCCTGCACCCAGGGGACAGTGCATCAGGCCCGGGCAAGAGAGGCAGTAGAAGAGCCTCAGGCTGGGTCTTCACCATATCATTCCAGCTCTGGTGTGGTTGGGATACCAAAGAAACCACGGGCCTGTAGCACCTCTTCTCGCCGCTCATAAATAATGCTGCCTGTTAATAATGAATTAGTAATTACCCCAGCTTTTTTATTTTTGTTGACCAAAGAGCAGAGGGGCTCGTAAATTAGCAGTACCCCATCTCTCCCAGGGCGTATTCCTACTCCTAAATCCCCAGAGGAGGGTTGCTGGCTTTTTATGGCCTGTGAGGCAACAACCACCCCCCACACTTCAGCTGGCCAGTTGGCCATCCCTTTCAAGCCACCAACTACCAACTGCCATTCTCCCAGTGAAGCAGAGAACTTGTTCTCACTAAGTGATAGACTCTTTCAGTCTTTGTTATTGAGTAACTTTTGGCATTTTTATTAATCTTTTACGATGTCTGCCATGTTAATTAATGAAAGAAATTGTAAATAAATAAATAAATAAACATCACAATATTGGGGGTGTCATAGTTGGGGGAAATGGTGGGACTGATTACCCAGGGCCCCAATGCCGGGGGGCCCTCAAAAATTCTGGAATGAAAGATTTGGATGTTTCTATTTTTAATTAGTGCAATAACTATATTAGAACTGTATAATAAAATCTCTTAAAATACTTATTTTGTATTAAAAAAAGGCTCCACTATTTACCCTTAAAACCACAAATAGTTTAGTCTGCCCCTGCACTTGGACAAGTCTCTAAACACAGCTAAAGCTGAGCGAGTGCTTATGGTGCATGG
>NW_024672921.1:0-475 GCF_008729295.1 Plectropomus leopardus | reverse complement strand
TTGCTGAATTGTTCATTGTTTATTCCCCCATGTTTTCGAAAAAAATAAAAACTTTTTTTTAGGTTTTAAAGGGTTAAGATTATCTTTCAAAACAAAACCTTATTCATATATATTTTTTATATTTTCATCACTTTTATTGCTTGTTTTTTCACTTTTCTTTTTTAGCTTATTTTTGAGTAATTTTCTTGTAACTCTTTACTTATTTCTTGTTTCTTATCGATGAAATCCAGTTTTCTCAGGTTTGAAAGGGTTAAAAAACGTTTTCATCTGATAATGTCAAACACTTTGTTTGTTTTTGTTTTCAGGTCACATGAACGCTGCAGCGTGTTTTATCTCACCTTTGTGTGTATTGTTCTGCTGGTAAAGGTCACTGGGACTCAGTCCTGAGGAGACAGAGAGACACGATTACTGCTTTATCCTGCTGACAGCACACACACACACACACACACACACACACACACACACACACACACAC
>NW_024672920.1:0-355 GCF_008729295.1 Plectropomus leopardus | reverse complement strand
TATGGCAAAAATGTCAAAAAATGACATTTCCCAAAAACTTCTAAAAACTGCTGAAAACTACATATAATAGCGTATTTAGACACGCCATAGCATCGAATGTTGCTAAAATTGCAAAAAACACCCAAATTTTGTATGTCGAAAAACATGACCAAAAAAGCAAGGCTATAGTATGGCAAAAATGTCAAAAATGTAATTTCCCAAAAACTGATAAAAACTGCTAGAAACTACATATAATAGCGTATTTAGACACGCCATAGCATAGAATGTTGCTAAAACTGCAAAAAACACCCAAATTTCATGTCTCGAAAAAAATGACCAACGAAGCAAGGCTATAGTATGGCAAAAATGTCAAAAA
>NW_024672919.1:0-258 GCF_008729295.1 Plectropomus leopardus | reverse complement strand
AAAAAACACCTAAAAACAACATAAAATAGCATGCTAAGACACGCCATAGCATTAGAATGTCAAAATATGGACAAAAACACCTTAATTTAGCATGTCGAAAAAATGACCAAAGAAGCAAGGCTATAGGCTATAGTATGGCAAGGTGTCAAAAAGTGACGTGCCCAAAAATGGCTGAAAGCACCTAAAAACAGCATAAAATAGCGTGCTGAGACACGCCATAGCATTGGATGTTGCAAAAACGTCCAAAAACACCTTAAT
>NW_024672918.1:0-277 GCF_008729295.1 Plectropomus leopardus | reverse complement strand
TTAAAATTGAATGTCGAAAAAATGACCGAAAAGGCAAGGCTATAGTAAGGCAAAATTCTCAAAAAATGCTGTGTCCCAAAAACAGCTGAAAACACCTCAAAACAGCATAAAATAGCGTACCAAAACACGCCATAGCATAGAAAGTTGCAAATAATGCCAAAAACACCTTAATATCAAATGTCGAAAAAATGACTGAAAAGGCAAGGCTATAGTAAGGCAAAGTTGTCAAAAAATGACCTGTCCCAAAAACTGCTGAAAACACCTCAAAACAGCATAA
>NW_024672917.1:0-368 GCF_008729295.1 Plectropomus leopardus | reverse complement strand
GCCATTTTTGTAACTTTCTATGCTATAGCGTGTCTAAGCACGCTATTCAATGCGGGTTTGAGCTGTTTTTAGCTGTTTTTGGGACGTGCCTTTTTTTGACATTTTTGCCATACTATAGCCTTGCTTTTTGGGTCATTTTTTCGACATGTCACATTTCTGTGTTTTTGGCGTTTTTTTGCAACTTTCTATGCTATAGCGTGTCTCAGTACGCTATTTAATGCAGGTTTAAGCTTTTTTTTAGCTGTTTTTGGGACGTACCATTTTTGGATATTTTTGCCACACTACAGCCTCACTTTTTGGGTCATTTTTTCGACATGCCATATGTTGGTGTTTTCAGCCGTTTTTGCAACTTTCTATGCTATAGCGTG
>NW_024672916.1:0-402 GCF_008729295.1 Plectropomus leopardus | reverse complement strand
TTGGGATGGGTCAAATTTTGACATTTTTGCCTTACTATAGCCTTGGATTTTGGGTCATTTTTTCGACATGCTAATTCATGGTGTTTTCTTCCTTTTTTGCAACTTTCTTTGCTATGGCGTGTTTTAGCAAGCTATTTAAGGTGATTTGCAACAGTTTTCAGCTGTTTTTGGGATGGGTCAAATTTTGGCATTTTGCCTTACTATAGCCTTGGATTTTGGGTCATTTTTTCGACATGCTAATTCATGGTGTTTTCAGACGTTTTTGCAACTTTCGATGCTATGGCGTCTTAGCAAGGTATTTTAAGTAGTTTTCAACAGATTTCAGCTGTTTTTGGGATGGGTCAAATTTTGACATTTTTGCCTTACTATAGCCTTGGATTTTGAGTCATTTTTTCGACATGC
>NW_024672915.1:0-512 GCF_008729295.1 Plectropomus leopardus | reverse complement strand
TATAGCCTTGCATTTTGGGTCATTTTTTTCGACATGCTATATTATGTTGTTTTTGGCAGTTTTTGCAACTGTCTATGCTATGGCGTGTCTAGGCATCCTATTTGAGATGGTTTTAAAGTGTTTTCAGCTGTTTTTGGGAGGGGTCAAATTTTGACATTTTTGCCTTACTATAGCCTTGCATTTTCGGTCAATTCTTCGACACGTTATATTATGGTGTTTCTGGCAGTTTTTGAAACTTTCCATGCTATGGCTTGTCTCGGACGTTATTTCAGGTGGTTTTAAACTGTTTTCACCTGTTTTTGGGAGGGGTCAAATTTTGACGTTTTTGCCTTACCAAAGCCTTGCATTTTCGGTCATTTCTTCGACGCGTTACATTATGGTGTTTTTGGTCGTTTTTGCAACTTTCTATGCTATGGTGTGTCTCGGCAAGCTGTTTAAAGTGGTTTTAAACTGTTTTCAGCTGTTTTTGGGAGGGGTCAAATTTTGACGTTTTTGCCTTACTATAGCCTTGC
>NW_024672914.1:0-209 GCF_008729295.1 Plectropomus leopardus | reverse complement strand
GAGCGGCGAATGTCTGTCGAATATCCAACTTAAAACTAACTTCACTGTGGTCAAAGACCGAAAGAGTAAAAGAAAAACCAGCACAATCTATCCATCCATCCATCCATTTTCTTCCGCTTCTTTCGCGGGGGGCAGCAGCCTAAGCAGGAAAGCCCAGACTTCCCTCTCCCCGGCCATTTCGTCCAGCTCTTCCCGGAGGATCCCGAGGC
>NW_024672913.1:0-376 GCF_008729295.1 Plectropomus leopardus | reverse complement strand
CTATAGCCTTGCTTTTTTGCTGGATTTTTGGACATGCAATTTTATGGCGTTTTAGCCTTTATTTGCAAAATCCTTTGCTACAGTGTGTCTCTGCACACTATTTTATGTGGTTTAAAATGGTTTTCAGCAGTTTTTTGAAAATGGCATTTTTGACATTTTTGCCATACTATAGCCTTGCAGTTTTGGTGGATGTTTGGACATGCTATTTAATGTTGTTTTAGCCGTTGATTGCAAAATCCTTTGCTATGGCGTGTCTCAGCAAACTGTTTTTTGTGGTTTGAAATGGTTTTCAGCAGATTTTTGAAAATGGCATTTTTTGACATTTTTGCAATACTATAGCCTTGCATTTTTGGTGGATTTTTGGACATGCCATTTG
>NW_024672912.1:0-490 GCF_008729295.1 Plectropomus leopardus | reverse complement strand
GTTATATTATGGTGTTATTGGCCGTTTTTGACACTTTCTATGCTATGTCGTGTCTTGGTACGCTATTTGAGGTGGTTTGAAACTGTTTTCAGCTGTTTTTGGGAGGGGTCAAATTTTGACGTTTTTGCCTTACTATAGCCTTGCATTTTCGTTGATTTTTTCGACACGTTGTATTATGGTGTTTTTGGACGTTTTTGCAACTTTCTATGCTATGGTGTGTCTCGGGAAGCTGTTTAAAGTGGTTTTAAACTGTTTTCAGCTGTTTTTGGAACGGGTCAAATTTTGACGTTTTGCCTTACTATAGCCTTGCATTGTCGGTCAGTTTTTCGACATGCGTTATATTATGGTGTTTCTGGCAGTTTTTGAAACTTTCTATGCTATGGCGTGTCTCGGCACGCTATTTCAGGTGGTTTTAAAGTGTTTTCAGCTGTTTTTGGGAGGGGTCAAATTTTGACGTTTTTGCCTTACTATAGCCTTGCATTTTCGGTCA
>NW_024672911.1:0-1278 GCF_008729295.1 Plectropomus leopardus | reverse complement strand
TTCATGACTAAAACTGTGTGTATGCACAAACAGAAATGTGCATTTTTAATCAAATTTATAAAGCTGCAAATATGCATGTTTTTGTTTTAGAAAATCTGATTACTGTGGAACTGGGAGCACATGCACCCGGCTCATTTCACCTCCACAGTCCTTAAACGGATGCACATGGTTGCTTGTGGTCGCTCCACCAATCATTAGAACAGAGCTGAATGCCTGTATTGTCACTGTATCTTGAAAATACAACAAAATTCAAAGTACTACTCTGGTAAACTACACACATTCATCACTTCTCACCACGTAAATACCTGACTGTGAGTATATTTACATGAACACACTAGGCTGTTTTTGTTAAATACCTAAAAATGTGCAGTAAATGTGAAAAAATAGTATATTTTGTAACGGTCGGTGCGCTCTCTGTCACAGCTGGCAGTGTCCTGGCTCTGTGGGACTGACTGCAGGCTGAACATTAACATGTAGGTGGGTTTGCTATAACCCTTAAATTGCAAAGACATTAAATTGTGAATATAAAATACGCCAAATAAAAACAATTTCTAAAAAACTCCCATTTATTGCCAAAAACATTTTTACGCTCACATGAGGTGATGTTCTTATTTCTTTAATCTCTTTGACGATTAAAGACATTAAAACTGTTTTTAAAAGAGGCTTAAAGTCAATATAACTATCAAAACACCATTTTCATGTTTCTGCTGACGATCGCACACCACAAGCAGAAAAACTGGCGAGCTTCTGTTTCTCTAGATGAGCCGCAGCTGACAGGCAGCCGAGACGTGACTGAGCAGCGCTGCTCACACAGGCAGAGTGTGTGTAACTGAACCTCAGTCTCCCCTGCGATGCACCATTATTGTTGTTGTTGTTGTTGTTGTTATTGTGCATTTTCTAGTAATGACTTCAGGCTTCTGATTGGCCGACGTGGCCTTACTGTAGAGGTCATATCGCCACGTGCTGCTTTTGGCGTTGCTTTTGGTTTTGCTTTTTTGCTTTTGGTGTGGACAAAGGTTTTCTTTTTCTAAATACTATTGGTGTAGATGAGAATTTTTTTGTAACCGGAGGGAAATACATATGCATTTTAAAAAATACCCATGTACGTGTAAAATGGGCCTCAGAGCGTTTGGTGCATCTGAAGTTGACTTCTCTTATTTTTGCACTGGAAAACTAAAAGAAAATGTAAATGTAAAATGTAATGGAATTTAAGAGAATGTTGCTGCATGAGGCCGACTGTCATTCATGGAAATGGTTAACAGGACTGGAGACTAGAAA
>NW_024672910.1:0-618 GCF_008729295.1 Plectropomus leopardus | reverse complement strand
AAAACAGTTGAAAACACCTTAAAATAGTATAAAATAGCGTGGCAAGACACGACATAGCATAAAATGTTGCAAAAATGGCCAAAAACAGCACCAAAATGCATGTTGAAAAAATGACTGAAAAGGCAAGGCTATAGTATGGCAAAAATGTCAAAATATGACATGTCTCAAAAACAGCTGAAAACACCTTAAAACAGTATAAAATAGTGTGCAAAGACACGCCATAGCATTAAATGTTGGAAAAATTGCCAAAAACAGCATCAAAATGCATTGGTGAAAAAATGACCAAAAAGGCAAGGCTATAGTATGGCAAAAATGTTAAAATATGTTATATCCCCAAAACAGCTTAAAACATCTCAAAATAGCATAAAACACCGTGCCAAAACACGCCATAATGAAGAATTTAGCAAAAATGGCCAAAAACACCATTAAAATGCATGTTGAAAAAATGACGGAAAAGGCAAGGCTATAGTATGGCAAAAATGTCAAAATATGACATGTCTCAAAAACAGCTAAAAACACCTAAAAACAGCATAAAATAGCACGCAAAGACACGCCATAGCATCAAATGTTGCAGAAATGGCCAAAAACACCATAAAACTGCATGTTGAAAAAATGACC
>NW_024672909.1:0-202 GCF_008729295.1 Plectropomus leopardus | reverse complement strand
AACACCTCACCAGGGAGGCGTCCTGGAGGCATCCTAATTAGATGCCCGAGCCACCTCATCTGGCTCTTCTCAATGCGGAGGAGCAGCGGCTCTACTCCGAGCTCCTCCCGGATGACCGAGCTTCTCACCCTATCTCTAAGGGAGAGCCCAGCCACCCTACGGAGGAATCTCATTTCGGCCGCTTGTACCCGCGATCTTGTTC
>NW_024672908.1:0-222 GCF_008729295.1 Plectropomus leopardus | reverse complement strand
GACAGCTGGAGGTCAGGGGGATTGTGTGTGTCTGTTTGTTTGTTTGTGTGTGTGTTGGTGTGTGTGTCCGTGTCTGTGTGTGTGTGTGTGTGTGAGTCAGCATATTTGTGTGTCTCTTCATGGATATTCATACATGAGTGTGAGTCCAGATTTCTAGTGTGTAAAACATGATTCAAGTTTTAAGACATTTCACTTCAGTGGGGTGGTGTTGCCTAACTTGTG
>NW_024672907.1:0-214 GCF_008729295.1 Plectropomus leopardus | reverse complement strand
GACTATAGTAAGGCAAAAATGTCAAAATTTGACATGTCCCAAAAACAGCTCAAAATAACTGGAAACAGGTTATTAAAGCCTGCTAAGACACGCCATAGCATAGGAAGTTGCAAAAATAGGCAAAAATAACATAATTCGGCAGGTTGAAAAAATGACCAAAAATCCAAGACTATAGTAAGGCAAAAATGTCAAAATTTGACATGTCCCAAAAACA
>NW_024672906.1:0-325 GCF_008729295.1 Plectropomus leopardus | reverse complement strand
CCATGAAACGGGTGTGTGTAGAACCCAGATGCAGTACACCAAAGCTCAGGGGTTGTTGGTAATGACTTTTATTAATACCAACACTCACGAAAAGCACCTCACAGTTATTCAGTTCGTTCTTCGGGCCGTGAGCCCAAACACAGTCTCTGGGAATCCCACGAGGAGAAGACACGAAGCTTGAATCTTCCGTGGCTGGAGAGCTGGAAACCCCGTGGCTCGACGAGCCGACAACACGTGTGTGAGCGTCGTCGGGGATTGCGCTGAATCGTGGTCGGGGACAGGCAGTGGATCCGAAGCCGGGAAAACAGTCCGAGAGAAAACCACC
>NW_024672905.1:0-503 GCF_008729295.1 Plectropomus leopardus | reverse complement strand
TGCTTTACTATGACATGTCTACACAAGCTATAATATGTCTTTTTTTTCGACATGTCAATATTTGACGTTCATCCATTTTCTTCTGCTTATCTGGGGTCGGGTCACGGGGGCAGCAGCCTAAGCAGAGAAGCCCAGACTTCCCTCTCCCCGGCCACTTCGTCCAGCTCTTCCCAGGGGATCCCGAGGCGTTCCCAGGCCAGCTGTGAGACATAGTCTCTCCAGCGTGTCCTGGGTCGTCCCCGGGGCCTCCTACCGGTGGGACATGCCCTGAACACCTCACCAGGGAGGCGTCCTGGAGGCATCCTAATTAGATGCCCAAGCCACCTCATTTGGCTCTTCTCAACGCGGAGGAGCGGCGGCTCTACTCCGAGCTCCTCCCGGATGACCGAGCTTCTCACCCTATCTCTCAGGGAGAGCCCAGCCACCCTACGGAGGAAGCTCATTTCGGCTGCTTGTACCCACGATCTTGTTCTTTCGGTCACTACCCAAAGCTCATGACCATA
>NW_024672904.1:0-446 GCF_008729295.1 Plectropomus leopardus | reverse complement strand
GTCCATACTATGGCAGAAATGTCAAAAAATGACATGTCCCAAAAACACCTGAAAACAGCTAAAAATAGCGTGAAAGAGCATGCCAAGATACGCCATAGCATAGAATGTTTTACAAACATCCAATAACACCATAATAATGAACGTCAAAAAAATGACCGAAAAAGGCAAGGCTATAGTATGGCAAAAATGTCAAAAAATGACCTGTCCCAAAAACAGCTGAAAACAGCAAAAAAATAGCATGAAAGAGCATGCCCAAACACGCCATAGCGTAGAATGTTTAAAAAACATCCAATAACACCATCATAATGTATGTTGAAAAAATGACAGAAAAGGCAAGGCTATAGTATGGCAAAAATGTCAAAACATGACATGTCCCAAAGACAGCTGAAAACAGCTAAAAATTAAATACTTAAAAAGTGATGTAGTTTCAGGTTTCACAGTTAACC
>NW_024672903.1:0-318 GCF_008729295.1 Plectropomus leopardus | reverse complement strand
ATGAAATAGCGTGCTGAAACACGCCATAGCATTAAAACATTCAAATATAGCCAAAAACACCATTAAAAAAGGACGTCGAAAAATGACCAAAACACCAACGCTATAGCCTTGCTGTTTTTTGGCGAAAATTTAAAAATATGGCACGTCCTAAAAACAGCTGAAAACACCTCAAAACAGCATAAAATAGCTTGCTGAAACACGCCATAGCATTAAAACGTTCAAATAGGGCCAAAAACACCATAAAAAAGGACGTCGAAAAAATGTCCAAAACACCAAGGCTATAGCCTTGCTGTTTTTGGCAAAAATGTCACAATATGG
>NW_024672902.1:0-428 GCF_008729295.1 Plectropomus leopardus | reverse complement strand
GCAAAAAAGGCCAGAAACACCATAATTTGGTATGTGGAAAAAATGACCGAAAATGCAAGGCAAAATGGCAAAAATGTCAAAATATGACATGTCTGAAAAACAGCTGAAAATTACATTAAATCACATAACAAAAGCCTTCCAAGACAAGCTATAGCATAGAAAGTTGCAAAAAGGGCCAAAAACACCATGATTTGGCATGTGGAAAAAATGACCGAAAATGCAAGGTTATAGTATGGCAAAATGTCAAAATATTACATGTCCCAAAAATAGCTGAAAACTACATTAAACTACATAACATAGCCTGTTGAGACACACCATAGGATAGAAAGTTGCAAAGAGGCCAAAAAACACAATAATTTGGCATGTAGAAAAAATGACAGAAAATGCAAGGCTATAGTATGGCAAAAATGTCAAAATATGACATGTCC
>NW_024672901.1:0-227 GCF_008729295.1 Plectropomus leopardus | reverse complement strand
ATTTTGGCATGTGGGAAAAAATGACAGAAAATGCAAGACTATAGTATGGCAAAAATGTCAAAATATGACATGTCCAAAAAAACAGCTGAAAACCAAGTGAAACCACATAAAATAGCTTTGCAAGACACACCATGGCATAGAAAGTTGCAAAAAGGATCAAAAACACCCTAATATTTAACGTTGAAAAAATGACCAAAAATGCAAGGCTATAGTATGGCAAAAATGTC
>NW_024672900.1:0-1029 GCF_008729295.1 Plectropomus leopardus | reverse complement strand
AAATATTTTCTCAAATATGGTTTCCTGTAAGGACATAAGCCTAATAAAATCTAGTATAAAGTCATGCCCAAGGCTTTTACATCGCCTCCTTGTGTCAGGGCAAGGGCAAACAAGATGCTACAGGCCATACTTGTAGCTTTCAGCTGCAGTTAGTAATGAAAAAGAAACCTTAGGCATATTCCTTTGGCTGACGCTGGTCAGGTCTTCGACTGTGTCTTAAAGGGGCAATGAGTAAGATATGGAAATAAGTTTTTAATTTATTTTTTTATTTTAATTTCTTATTTAAAAAAAAAAATCATACATGAGCTTTCATTATCATTATCAAGAACTGACAGTGTTGACGATATGTTAAAGATGTCTTTGTGTATTATTGAAGAGATATCTACTCAAATTAGCATGCTAAATCAGCTTGTGCCAGCCCATCCTGTCTGATACCACTTCTACCTCTAGAGGCGATAGTGAGTCATTGTAGCCTCCCCTTTGTCCAACATGAGAGGACAAAGCAGTACAGCTGCCCTGGGGTCTTGTTAATCACGTTAGTTCTTTAAATTTTGGATGCTTTTTCAGCTTTTTCACCTCTGACAATTTTAGAGTCAAGAAATCAACTGTGTAGTTTTAATCAAATGTAGCTTTACCACAAATGATGACAAGGTCTAATTTCCTGCTATTGCAGTGTGGTATAGCTTTAGTCCTCTTGCTTGTGAAGTATTTTGTGGGCCCTACCTGATTGCTCTTCACCCCTTGAGCTGGGCTGTACAGCCTTTATCCACCTGATTGGTGAATCTTTGGTTTCCATGGAGGGCTGGCTAGGCCTGCTCTTCTTCAGAGGTTTGGAAAGTTCGCTGTACAGGAAGGCATTGAAAGTTTATTATGTTTTTACTAACTCCACTCAATCTTTTTATGCTGCTGTATTTACTATTTATATTATATAAAATGTGTACATTATATTCCTATTTGTTTACTCTGCGTTTCCAGGTGTTTATATTTCATACTATTCATACTATTACTAAAGCTCACACTGTATTTATT
>NW_024672899.1:0-790 GCF_008729295.1 Plectropomus leopardus | reverse complement strand
ATAAAATAGCGCGCAAAGACACGCCATAGCATAGAATGTCTCAAAAACGGCCCAAAACACCATAAATACGCATGTTGAAAAAATGAGCGAAAAGGCAAGGCTATAGTATGGCAAAAATGTCAAAATATGACATGTCCCAAAAACAGCTGGAAACACGTCAGAACAGCATAAAATAGCGTGCAAATACACGCCATAGCATAGAATGTTGCAAAAACAGCCAAAAACATCATAATTATGCATGTTGAAAAAATGAGCAAAAAGCAAGGCTATAGTATGGCAAAAATGTCAAAATATGACATGTCCCAAAAACAGCTAAAACACCTCAAAACAGCATAAAATAGCGTGCAAAGACACGCCATAACATAGAATGTTGCAAAAACGGTCAAAAACACCATAAATATGCATGTTGAAAAAATGAGCGAAAAGGCAAGGCTATAGTATGGCAAAAATGTCAAAATATGACATGTCCCAAAAACAGCTGAAAACACCACAAAACAGCATAAAATAGCGCGCAAAGACACGCCATAGCATAGAATGTCTCAAAAACGGCCAAAAACACCATCAATACGCATAATGAAAAAATGAGAGAAAAGGCAAGGCTATAGTATGGCAAAAATGCCAAAATATGACATGTCCCAAAAACAGCTGAAAACACCTCGAAACAGTATGAAATAGCGTGCCTAGACACGCCATAGCATAGAATGTTGCAAAAACAGCCAAAAACACTATAAATACGCATGTTGAAAAAATGAGCGAAAAAGCAAGGCTATAGTATGGCAAGAATATCAAA
>NW_024672898.1:0-401 GCF_008729295.1 Plectropomus leopardus | reverse complement strand
TATGGCGTGTTTCTACAGGCTCTTTTATGTGGTTTAATGTGGTTTTTAGCTGTTTTTAGAAAATGCCGTTTTTGACATTTTTGCCATACTATAGCCTTGCTTTTTTCGTCAATTTTTCAACATGTCGAATTGTTGGTTTTTTTGTCCCTTTTTAGCAACTTCCTTTCCTATGGCATGTTTGTACAGGCTCTTTTATGTGGTTTAATTTTGTTTTCAGCTCTTTTTAGAAAATGCCATTTTTTGACATTTTTGCCATACTATAGCCTTGCTTTTTTCGTCATTTTTTCCACATGTCAAATTGTTGGTTTTTTTGTCCCTTTTTGCAACTTTCTTTGCTATGGCGTGTTTCTACAGGCTATTTTTTGTGGTTTAATGTGGTTTTTAGCTGTTTTTAGAAAATG
>NW_024672897.1:0-881 GCF_008729295.1 Plectropomus leopardus | reverse complement strand
TTTTTTCCACTTTGTGTGCTATGATTTGCCTCTACAAGCTATAATACGTCCTTTTTCGCCATTTTTGGGACATGTCAAACTTTGACATTTTTACCATACTATAGTATGCGATTTTTGCCCATTTTTTCAACATGCTAAATTGTGACGTTTTGGGCCTTTTTTGACCTCTTTTTCCACTTTGTGTACTATTACGCGTCTCTGCAAGGTATAATATGTCATTTTAGCCATTTTTGGGACATGTCAAAATTTGACATTTTTGCCATACGTATGCGATTTCTGGCTACTTTTTCAACGTGCTATATCATGACGTTTTTGGCCTTTCTTGGCCACTGTTTCCATCTTGTATACTATTATGTGTATCGACAAGCTATAATATGTCCTTTTTCACTATTTTTGCAACATGTCAAAATTTTGCATTTTTGCCATACTATAGCATGCGATTTTTGGCCATTTTTTTCGACATCCTAAATTATTATGTTTTTGGCATTTTCTGGCCGTTGTTTCCGTCCTGTATACTATTACGCATCTCTGCAAGGTATAATATGTCGTTATTAGCCATTTTTGGGACATGTCAAAATTTGACATTTTTGCCATACTATAGTATGCGATTTCTGGCCATTTTTTCAACATGCTAAATTGTGACGTTTTGGGCCTTTTTTGGCCTTTTTTTCCACTTTGTCTGCTATGATGCGCCTCTACAAGCTATAATACGTCCTTTTTCACCATTTTTGGGACATGTCAAAATTTGACATTTTTTGCCATACTATAGTATGCAATTTTTGGCCATTTTTTCAACATGCTAAATTGTGATGTTTTGGGCCTGTTTTTGGCCTTTTTTTTCCACTTTGTGTGCTATGATTTGCCTCTACAAGCTATAATAC
>NW_024672896.1:0-317 GCF_008729295.1 Plectropomus leopardus | reverse complement strand
AAAAACAACTGAAAACACCTCAAAACAACATAAAATAGCGTGCTTAGGAACACCATGGCATAGTTTGTTGCAAAAATGGACAAAAACAGCAAAATAATGCATGTAAAAAAAAATGAACAAAAAGGCAAGGCTATAGTAAGGCAAAATTGTCAAAATATGACATGTCCCAAAAACAACTGAAAACACCTCAAAACAACATAAAATAGCGTGTAGAGACACGCCATAGCATAGTTTGTTGCAAAAACGCCATAAAACACCATGATATGGCACGTTGAAAAAATGACCGAAAATGCAAGGCTATAGTAAGGCAAAATTGT
>NW_024672895.1:0-557 GCF_008729295.1 Plectropomus leopardus | reverse complement strand
TAAAACCCTCTGAGAAAAAACATGTTTTGTGATAATGGGTTTTATGATTAAAATTGACTTGACTTGACGTGACTTGTCTATACTATTTTGCAAAAATGTCCAAAAAGGCAAGGCGATAGTTTGTCAAAAATGTCAAAAATTACATGTCCCAAAAACAGCTTAAAACAACTAAAATCAACATAAAATAGTATGCTGAGACATGCTATGTCATTCAAATATACAAAAATGACAAAAAATACCATGATATAGCATCTCCAAAAAATGACAACAAAAGGCAAGGCTATAGTATGGCAAAAGTGTCAAAAAATGACATGTCTCAAGACCAGCTTTAAACACCTCAAAACAGCATGAAATAGCGCACTGAGACACACCATAGCATTTAAACATGCACAAATGGCCAAAAACAATATGAAATAGCATCTCCAAAAATGATGAAAAAAAGCAAGGCTATAGTATGGCAAAAATGTCAAAAAATGACATGTTCCAAAAACTGCTTTAAACACCTCAAAACAGCATTAAATAACGCGCTGAGACACACCATAGCATTTAAACATGCA
>NW_024672894.1:0-521 GCF_008729295.1 Plectropomus leopardus | reverse complement strand
ATGGCAAAAATGTCAAAATATGACATGTCCCAAAAACAGCTGAAAACACCTCAAAACAGCATAAAATAGCGTGCCAAGACACGCCATAGCAAAGAATTTTGCAAAAAGGGCCAAAAACACGAAAATAATGCATGTTGAAAAAATGACCGAAGAGGCAAGGCTATAGTATGGCAAAAGTGTCAAAATATGACACGTCCCAAAAACAGCTGAAAACACCTCAAAACAGCACATAATAGCGTGCCAAGACATGTCACAGCATAGAATTCTGAAAAAAGGGCCAAAAACATCAAAATAATGCATGTTGAAAAAATGACCAAAAAGGCAAGCCTATAGTATAGCAAAAATGCCAAAATATGACCTTTCCAAAAATGGCTGAAAACACCTCAAAACAGCGTAAAATAGCGTGCCAAGACACGCCACAGCAAAGATTTTTTTAAAAAGGGCCCAAAACACCAAAATAATACATGTTGAAAAAATGACCGAAAAGGCAAGGCTATAGTATGGCGAAAATGTCAAAATAT
>NW_024672893.1:0-416 GCF_008729295.1 Plectropomus leopardus | reverse complement strand
GCAAAGGCATGCCATAGCATAGAAAGTTACAAAATGAGCCAAAAACAATGAAATTAGGGATGTCGAAAAAATGACCAAAAAAGCAAGGCTATAGTAAGGCAAAAATGTCAAAATTGGACATATCCTAAAAATGGCTGAAAACACTTTGAATCAGCTTAGAATAACCTGCCAAAACAAGTCATAGCATAGAAAGTTACAAAAAGAGCAAAAAACACCATAATTTGGCATGTCGAAAAAATGACCGAAAAAGCAAGACTATAGTAAAGCAAAAATGTCAAAATTGGACATATCCCAAAAATTCCTGAAATCACATGGAATCAGCTTAGAATAGCCTGCAAAGACACGCCATAGCATAGAAAGTTGCAAAAAGAGCCAAAAAACAATGAAATTGGGCATGTCGAAAAAATGACCAAAAA
>NW_024672892.1:0-246 GCF_008729295.1 Plectropomus leopardus | reverse complement strand
GTTTTTGAAACTTTCTATGCTATGGCCTGTCTAAATACACTATTTACTGCAGTTTTAAATAGTTTTCAGAAGTTTTTGGGACATGCCATTTTTTGACGTTTTTGCAATACTATAGCCTTGCTTCTTGGGTAGTTTTTTCGACATGCCAAATTTGATTGTTTTTGGCTGTTTTTGAAACTTTCTATGCTATGGCATGTCTAAACACCCTATTTAATGCAGTTTTAAACTGTTTAAAGCAGTTTTTGG
>NW_024672891.1:0-469 GCF_008729295.1 Plectropomus leopardus | reverse complement strand
ACTCACTACAATCAAAGGTTTCTGCCAGTTGAATCTTGCACATGTCACTTTTTTCTCCTTCAGTTGTATTTTAAAAATTGCCCCTGCCTAATTATCCTTACTACTATTTACTACAATACAACAACAGTGCTCCCTCATTCTCCCACATTCTTACCTGCATCTTGTTTAATCTGTATATCCTTGATTTTTTTCTGGTATATCTTTGATTTTTGTATTTAAAACCTGTACATTTTTTTTCTTCTTTGATACATGCCTATTTTTGCACTTTTGTAGATTTTATATTTTGAATATATTGATATTTTATATATTTTTTCTGTACACAGGGCTGCTGTGACAAGTTAATTTCCCACAAGTGGAATAAATAAACGTGTCTAAGTCTAAGTCTAAGTCTAAAAAATAGTCAAAAACGTCATAAAAAAGCATGTTGAAAAAATGACCGAAAAGGCAAGGCTATAGTATGGCAAAAATG
>NW_024672890.1:0-496 GCF_008729295.1 Plectropomus leopardus | reverse complement strand
CTTGGATTTTTGGTCATATTTTCGACGTGCCAAATTATGCTGTTTTTTGGCTCTTTTTACAACTTTCTTTACTATGGCATGTTTTGCCAGGCTATTCTAAGCTGTTTCCAGCTGTTTTCAACAGTTTTTGGGACATGACATTTTTTGAAATTTTTGCCTTACTATAGTCTTGGATTTTTGGTCATATGTCGACGTGCCAAATTAATGTGATTTTCGCTCTTTTTGCAACTTTCTTTGCTATGGCGTGTCTTGCCAGGCTATTCTAAGCTGTTTCCAGCTGTTTTCAACAGTTTTTGGGATATGACATTTTTTGAAATTTTTGCCTTACTGTAGTCTTGGATTTTTGTTCATATTTCGACATGCCAAATTATGCTGTTTTTGGCTCTTTTTACAACTTTCTTTGCTATGGCGTGTCTTGCCAGGCTATTCTAAGCTGTTTCCAGCTGTTTTCAACAGTTTCAGGAACATGTCAAATTTTGACATTTTTGCCTTACTA
>NW_024672889.1:0-2599 GCF_008729295.1 Plectropomus leopardus | reverse complement strand
AATAGTTGGTTAGTTAGTTAGTCTAGGTTTAGCAAAAAAAGATACATAAAATAAACTAAGTTTCTAAAATAATATATTATCAACTGTTCTGCAAAACAAACAAACCAAAAAAAAAAACCCAGAAAACAAACAAACAAAAATGAATTGCACAATGAAATGAAAAAAAAATACATATTTTGCAAATCTACAGTTTATCTTAATAAAGAGCTGATCTATTTTTACTACATCAATATCTGTGTTTTATGTTACTTAACAAAAAAATGCTCAAATACTTGAGTACAATTACACTATTTTCTGATATAAACAGACCAAACAATTGATCCATTAACAGGGCAAATAGTTTTCAGACTTTTCCCGAATGAAAAGAGTCATTATTTTCAGGCAGCCATCAAAATAAGCAAATAATGCATGATTTATAAAATACTACTGATTGCAACCTAAATATTTACTATTTCCCACGGTAACTGTGTTCACATGAGATTATTAAAATTATACAGTCCGGGCAAAATATGTCCAAACCAGCTGCATAATGTAAAGTTCTTACCGTTGAGTCCCACATCTGGCCTGCGGTTCAGCTCGTCATATGCGCCCTCGTCGTCTATAAGTTTGGAGTACATCCCCTCGTAGGGCGGAGAGCTCCCGGTGGTCGTCATTACAGCGGTGGGGAAGTTTAAATTTTAAAAGTTTAGAGAGTTTCAGTGTGGATTTAAAGCGAGCTACATGCAGTGCAAACTACAGTCTGTCAGCCCGTGCGCCCTTATCTCTGTTTCTTCTGTTTATAAACCGTCCCTGATCCACTCCGCGGTCCGGCCTGAGTCCAAACAGGGATCCTCCCACTCTTCTCCAATGAGTTTACTGACTTTTGAATGGCATTTCGGTCTCACAGTCAATAGTCAAGCAGCCTAGAGAAGAGTCATTCCAGTCACATGTTTCTAAATAAAAGCCCCATAAGTGCAGAAGTTATTCTAACGAAATAACAAACTCATCCTTAAAGAAAACACAGTGGATGGAAATCACAACTATAACTATACAACAAAAATGACTAAAAAGAGACACAATTAACCACAAAGACACACACCAACCAAAAGAGACATGGAATGACCAAAAATGACACAAAAAGTCCTTATGAAAACAAAATTATCACAAAAATACACAAATGTCCAAGAGGGACATAACACAACTAAAAGACAAAATTAAGCCAAAGTGACACAGAATTAAGAGAAACAAAGCAATCACAAAGAAACACAAAATCAACAAAAAAAGAAAAAAATACCCATAAGAGACACTAAATTAATTCAGTGAGGTGCAGAAGACCCACAAGAAGGCACAAAATGACAAGACACAGAGTTATGCCTATCAGCCACAAAGACAAAGCAAGACAAAATTACCCCCCAAAAAACCCACAAAATGCCCTCAATGAGACACATAATGAGACACAAAAACCCCACAAGAAGACACAAAATGACATACAGACACAAAGGTATCATAAAAAGACTCAAAATATTAAATGAAAAAGCGGCAAAAGCACCACAAGGTCTGTGTCTTGCTCCTATGTAGAGGTGGGCCCATTGTCCCCTAATCCGCCCATGGTTGTTTCCCACAATTATTTAACACAAACCAAAACAAATATGGATATTAATATACAAACACACTATACCTGTATTCAAAACACACTAGTTTTCATGGAGAATACAGACTTTTCATTTAAGACTGCAGAAAAGAAAGTATTTTTTCGTCGCTTGTCAAAGTTAGTAATTCTTTCCCATAAGGGTCTTTTGAGGGGAGTTTTTCCTTATCCATGGTGAGAGTTGGAGAACTGAGGGATGTCATATACTGTAAAACCCTGAGACAATATGTGATTTGTGGGCCTTATAAATAAAATTGAACTGAGTTAAATTACAGTAAAACAAATTAGGGCTTTTATTTTGAAGGTAAACTTGTCTGTTTTCTGGTCTCGCTGTGCTGGTCTTGACAAAGCTCTCTGATGTTTACCATGCCACACACTGAAACCCCCCTGCCAGACTCCTGCTGTCCTGTGAGCTTTTAGGGGGATCTATGGGAAAATGTGTAACACTTTCCAGTACTTGTGGGTCAAAAGTATTTCGTGTTCGTCTGTCAGTGCTTGTCAGGACAAGTCACAGTGTCTCCTGAATGCATTGATGGATTACCGGATGTGGCTTCTGGGAACAGTATCAGAGGCCTCCCTTTCCTTCACTTGCAAAATGTCACTCAAATGAACACAAACTGACCAGGAAAAGAATCAAGACAACCATAAAAAATAAAAAAAAAAAACCCACAAAGAACGTGTAAATGAACTGCAGAAAGACCCAAACAAATACAAAAACACATAAAACAGCCACAAGTAGACAAGAGACAGTTACCTCAAAGACACCAAAACAAATCCAAAAAGACTGAAAACAACCACAAGGAGACACAAAATAACTACAAGGAGACAAAAAATGACACAGAGACTACAAGAAGACACACAGTGACTACAGATCGACCATACCGACACAAAATTACCTGAAAGAGACCTAAACAATTAAAAAAAGACATAACATCCACAAGGAGACACACAATGGATAAGAAGTGACCAAAA
>NW_024672888.1:0-720 GCF_008729295.1 Plectropomus leopardus | reverse complement strand
CAAAAAAAATGACCAAAGAAGTAAGGCTATAGTATGGCAAAAATGTCGAAATTTGACGGGTCCCAAAAACAGCTGAAAACACCTCAAAACAGCATGAAATAGCTTGCTGACACACGCCATAGCATTAAAACCTGAAAATATATCATAAAAACAACATAATGTAACATGTCGAAAAAATGACCAAAAAAGCAAGGCTATAGTATGGCAAAAATGTCAAAATATGACCTGTCCCAAAATCAACTTAAAACACCTCAAAACAGCATAAAATAGCTTGCTGAAAGACGCCATAGCGTTAAAACGTGAAAATATATCATAAAAACAACGTAATTTAGCATGTCAAAAAAAACTACAAAAAAAGCAAGGCTATAGTATGGCAAAAATGTCAAAATTTGACGGGTCTCAAAATCAACTTAAATCACCTCTAAAACAGCATGAAATAGCGTGTTGAGACATGCCATATCATTAAAACGTGCAAATATGGCCCAAACCACAATAATCTTGAATGTCAAAAAAATGACCAAAAGAGCAAGGCTATAGTATGGCAAAAATGACAAAATTTGACGTCTCCCAAAAACAGCTGAAAACACCTCAAAACAGCATGAAATAGCTTGCTGACACACGCCATAGCAATAAAACCTGAAAATATATCATAAAAACAACATAATTTAGCATGTCAAAAAAATGACCAAAGAAGCAAGGCTATAGTATGGCAAAAATGTC
>NW_024672887.1:0-231 GCF_008729295.1 Plectropomus leopardus | reverse complement strand
GGAGCGCTGGCTCAAGAGGTGAGAGGACACACACTCTAACATGAAACTTGTGTGTGTGTGTGTGTGTTTGAGAGCACGCCTGCTCGCTTTGATCAGCATTTGAGTTTACAGAAACTCAGCCCACATTTACACATGTACGTTCCAGGCTGCTGCAGCGGTCAGAGGCTCAAATAGAGATGCTGCCGTGTGTGTGTGTGTGTGTGTGTGTGTGTGTGTGTGTGTGTGTGTGTG
>NW_024672886.1:0-399 GCF_008729295.1 Plectropomus leopardus | reverse complement strand
TATGGCAAAAATGTCAAAAAATGACATGTCCCAAAATCAGCTAAAAATGATTTTAAACCACGTAACATAGTGTGCTGTGACACGCTATTGCATTTAAACTTGCAAATATGGCCGAAAAAAACATAATATAGTATGTCAATAAAAATGACCAAAAAAGCAAGGCTATAGTATGGCAAAAATGTCAAAAAATGACCTGTACCAAAAACAGCTGAAAACACCTCAAAATAGCATAAAATAGTGTGCTGAGACACACCATTGCATTTAAACTTGCAAATATGGCCAAAAACACCATAATGTAGCATGTCGCAGAAAATGACCAAAAAGCAAGGCTATAGTATGGCAAAAATGTCGAAAAATGACATGTCCCAAAATCAGCTGAAAACACCTCAAAACAGCATA
>NW_024672885.1:0-482 GCF_008729295.1 Plectropomus leopardus | reverse complement strand
AAAAACGGTTGAAAACACCTCAAAACAGCATAAAATAGCGTGCTAAGACACGCCATAGCAGAGAATGTTGTGAAAACAGCCAAAAACACCAATATAATGCATGTTGAAAAAAATGACCGAAAAGGCAAGGCTATAGTATGGCAAAAATGTCAAAATATGACATGTCACAAAAACAGCTGAAAACACCTCAAAACAGCATAAAATACTGTTGGAAGAGACGCCATAGCATAGAATGTTGCAAAAAAGGCCAAAAACTCCAAAATAATGCATGTTGAAAATCTGACCAAAAAGGCAAGGCTATAGTATGGCAAAAATGTCAAAATATGACCTTTCCAAGAAACGTCTGAAAACACCTCAAAACAGCATAAAATAGCGTGCCAAGACACGCCATAGCATAGAATGTTGCAAAAAAGGCCAATACCACCAAAATAATGCATGTTGAAAAAATGACCGAAAAGGCAAGGCTATAGTATGGCAAAAAT